>NC_080671.1:328497659-328634659 GCF_030247195.1 Topomyia yanbarensis
GTTACCAGTAGACGAATTATTTCTGTCTTCCATCTTTGGCCAAATCGTCATGCGCACCTCGAACACGCTGCACTGTTGCTTCCGTGAACCTCTCAGTTCGTCTTCCGTCATGATCTCATTCAGATCATTACACACAATCACTGTCTCCGTGCTCAAGGCCTTAACTACTGCTTTTTCACCCATTGATTTGGTAGTAATCTCCTGCAATCATGGGATCCTCCTTCAAATCGAATAGCATTCTTGGTACGCCTTGTTCTTACCACGTTTTCAACCAAATCGCTCAGCTTCAGGTCCTCTCTGACATTCTTGAGCAGCGCTTTATATGTTGTCTCGTCGTTGCACGGCTTCCCCCTATGGTGCCTTCTGACGAGCCCGAGGTTTTCCTTTCCTCTTCTGCTCCCCATTTTCGCTCTTCCTTCCGCTTTTGCTATTTGCTGTGTTTCTCCTTTCGACCTACAACAGTACTCTAGCTTATTCTCCGTTGAGTGGCGTCCTTCCCTTGGGCTGCGAGAACATCCTCACATCATGTGGACACCTTCACGGCCCGCCTGGTCTTTCATTTCTTGGCAAAGTACATGAAACATAGAAGTATAGGTAATATTTATTGAAATATTGTGATACATTGGAATGTGATCGGAAGTTTAATCAACTAAAAGGTGGTTCTTTCGCCATCAAAATAATTACTACCTCCACCAACACCCTTATTTTCCTCATATGCTTTTCCTTCAAAGAGCACCTAGCAGCCAAGTTCGCCATATGTGCTAATCCTGCTCAGGAACACCGTTTCCGGGTATCTTCCTTTTACTTTTTTCAGCTTTGTTTGTTTGGTAGAACAGCTGAATGGTGTTGCGAACTTGGGCGGAACAGTCAGAGATTATATTTTTTTACGTTACCATAATGCCTTCTGTAGAACAGGCCGTAGACTTTACCAACCGTCGGAAAAGTGCTACGTATCTGGCTTCAGAATAATAAAATATAATAATAAAGAGAAGAAAACTATCTATCTTAGAGCGCGTAGTACTTTTGCTTTCATAAATTTAATTGATGATCTTTCTTTTGCTGCTTGCTTGAGCAATCTATCATACTGCATAACTTTCAAATCAAAATGCAGTTGCAATTAATTATAATAAACACGACACAATATAGATATCGTTTATTACGCCATTGAGCTGAGAAATATTTTCTTTTGTAGTAAATAATGGATTCGTTTCCAGAAAAACATGTCTCATCTGATATGGATTACGAAGCCCTACGTCGAGGTTATTGTCTAAGGCCTGGACCGACCTGGCATCATAATCGACACCTTGCAGCCGCAGAAACATTCATCGCCACGACACAACACGCTTCATTAATTATTTCCTCTGACTTAAATCGTCTGCCTCCGTTCGAGACTGCATTCTTATTTTATTGCCTTTCCATACTTTTCACACTCTAGCGGTGGCTCGGTAGGTTCAATCTTGGCGTTTGTCATTTTTTTGCTGCTCTGCGAACTGGTTTTTTCAGTTTGCTGTCGTCTAGCGTCGTGACCGGTTTCTAATGTACACCTCACTAGGTTCAGTACGACAACTTGAAGTTCAATGAGCGTAGATGCACTCAACGGCATAGCTGCGAATGTAATTGCATTTTTTCTTTCTTTATAAAGCAATTGAATAGCGAAGGGATATGGTATTTCCTGTTTGAAGTTGCAGCATTTCTCTGTGCATTCCGTTTCGTTTCGTGCTTCCTGTGTATATGAAAAATGGTCCGAAACGGATGGAGCTACTGATTTCAAAATGCTCTTCCCGTTATTTGTAGGTTTGAATATTAAAGGTTTGTGCATTTCGAATTCGCCCGATCAGTAAGTGGCACCATCTTGGCAGCCGATTTGACACTATGTAAACCTAAAAGTTGCACTTCTTGTGTGAACGCACAAGCTGCTGATTGGTCCAAGGTGATGTCTGATGCACAGAAGCTTTGGTTTTCTGACGACAAAGTAAAACTAACAACGTGAAATTTGTGCCAACATATATCATTTTAAAAAAACCATCAGAACTTCGCCAACTGCACTTAAGAAGCATCGCAAAATTATTGAAAGTGGAATGGAATTGAAGAAAGTTTGATGAATGCTATCAAAATAGGAAACGTCAGTTATTGTACAGAAAGGAGCGGACATTCTGGATTCGAAAGAAGTTCAATGAATTTCATATTGATTTTCTGAAAACTACCAGCGAATCTGAGATTTTGATGAGAAATTCACAAAAAAATTGGATTTCAGCAAGTCTATTCATGAAAAATTTCGCGCTAAATCGTATTCAGAGTTGGCAGCACCCTCTCAGATTTCAATGAAACTTTCTGTACATGAGATCTTTGTCACAAAAAGCCACTTTGCATACCTTGTTTCTCCAAAAATGACTGTCTTTTGAAAAGGGTCAAACTTTTTTATCATTTTTTTTTTCAAATGGTTATACAGTTCAAAAATGACAAATCCTACAAAAAATGTTGTAGGAGTGATTTTAACAAAATTAGGTAAATTTTTTAATAAAAATATCGAAAAAATTCTTCATCGACTTCTACACTGAAAAAATCGATTTTAAAAATTTAAAGTCGATTTACAAAAAATACCATTTTTTATTTGAATGAAATTTTGTTCTAAGATAGGTAATTGTGTTCCCTACCTACCGTCAACAATTCAAGCTGGGCACTTTTAAAGAAAAAAGTTTTTTGTGTTAGGGGAAACTTTGCCACTGCGACCACTATTCAGATTATCTTTTGTGGCTGCCCCTGTTTGCTCTACATGTTACAAATTCCAATGGAGTTGGAAGAAGCGAGTTGTTTGTTTGTCCACATGTGTCGTCCCAACCGCTCTCGGGCTCGTAGTTACAAAATCGACAAATGTCATCTTGACTTTTGCCAATTTTTTTCAGATGATACTTAGCAGAACAATGTCCCGTAAATAAACCTGTGATTATACGTAAGTCTTTACGTTTTAGATCCATTAGTTTTTTGGTTCTCGTTGTATCTGGATGTATGAATTTCTTAGCTTGTCGAGTGCCTTCTACGTTACACCAGTCGTTTAGTAGTTGGTCTCTTGCCCAAGCCGAAAGTTCTAGTTAAATAGCACAGGTAGATATACCTAGAAATGGTTCTGGTCCAACAAACATGTTTGATGAACCATGCCTGGCTAATTCGTCGGCCACTTCGTTACCATCGATTCCTTGGTGGCCAGGTACCCAGAATATCATTACTTTATTCCGAGTTGCCAGTTGTTTTATAGATGTGATGCACTCCCAAACCAGTTTAGACTCACATTTCGACGACCTTAATGCTAACAGTGCTGCTTGGCTGTCCGAGAAGATTGCGAACTGTAGGCCACTTTCCCATTGATATCGCTTCTTTAATTCTTGGTCCGTAGACTCCAGAGCCAGTCAACTCACCCATTTTAGAACCATCCGTATAGAATGATATTGTACCTTGAGGCAGTATAGGACCCCCTACATCCCACATCTGAAGATCCACTATGTGGACCTCATATGAGATATCGAAGTTCGGTTTAGCCTCCAGTTTATCCTGAACTGTAGTCAAGACAGGGTTTAGTTTTAGTTTCTTTTATTATACTCAGGTGACCATTTAAATCCCAATCAAATAGTGGTTTACCCTTTAACACTCTCAGAGAGCCAAGTCTACGTATAAGTGGACTGCCTCATGCCAAGACGGGAGGGTCGTAGCGTAGTATGTTGGGACTTAGCTATCGATGCCTCATGGCGTGGCAGAGGAGTGAAAGGGTGAGCATCCAAGTCAGTCTCACACGGCATGTTAAGGGTGAGCACAAAAGTCAGCCTCACATGGTATGGTAGAGGCTAGCACAAAAGTAAGCCTAGCAAGGAATGAAAAAGGTGAGCACACAAGTCAGCCTCGCATGGTATGTCAGAAGTGGGGCCTAAGAAAAATGTCCCACATGGGATGCCAGGGGGAGTGAAGGAGGTATAATAGAGTGGCACGATCGAGAGTGAATCAGGTGATAGGGTGAGCACAAAAGTCAGCCTCACATGGTATGGGTGAGGCGAGCACAAAAGTAAGCCTAACAAGGAATGAGTAAGGTGAGCACACAAGTCAGCCTCGCAAGGAACGAAAAAGGTGAGCACAAAAGTCAGCCTCATGTGGAGTGTTTGAGAGTGAATCAAGGTGCGATAGAGAGAGCACCCAAGTAAGTCTCATACAGGACGTATGAACGCGTGAGAGTGAGTACATTAAGTACAGCCATCCCCCCAGAAGTAATACCGAGAGGTAGTTCCTGGGAGGAACGATGGCGGAGCCCAATAGAGTTTAGTCGGTATTAATGGCAGCGTCACCATTCGAGGTAGCTTGGACCCTACCAATAGCACGTGTACTGGGCTAGGACGGTCTTCTCCATTGTAAAAAAAGAGAGCCAAGTCTCGCCTCCCTCATAACATGTTTGTGCAATGAAGGTAGATGAAGCATGGCTTCCATAGCTGTAGTGGGTGTTGATTCCATAGCGCCTGTGATAGAGAGGCAGGCTAGCCTCTGAACTTTAGTTAGTTTAGCTCGGGCGGTCTTTTGCTTAACTTTGGGCCACCACACAATGGAGGAGTAAGTTAATCGTGGTCTAGCTATGGTCGTGTAGGACCAGTAAGCCAACCTCGGTTTGAGACCCCAAGTTTTCCCGAAGAGTTTACTGCATACCCACAGTGCTGTTGTTGCTTTATTAACGGCGTATGTCAGGTACGAGTTCCAATTCAGTTTTTTGTCTAGGATAACACCTAGGTGTTTCGCTTCTTCTGTGTAGTTGATTGTAGTTCCACTGAGAGTTGGGGGAACCAACTTCAGTTTTTTCCTATTGATAAAAGGTACAATGACCGTTTTTGCAGGGTTCAAGTTGAGTCCCTCTTTGAAACACCATGTCATGATGAAGTTTAGGGCTAGTTAGATCCGATCGCTTAGTACAGATTCACGTTTTCCCCTCACAATTAGGACAATGTCATCTGCATATCCATGCAATCTCGAAACCCGTTTCAGTCAGATCATTGAGAAGCTCGTCCACCACTAGTGACCAAAGCAGGGGTGATAGCACACCTCCCTGGGGACAACCTCTATTGGCTGTTATAGTTGCTTTCGTGTCTCCCAATGTTGCTGTGATGTTTCGACTGTTGAGCATTGCAAGAATCCAGTCCTCTACCGGTTTTTCCACTCCTCTTTTTGCCAGGGCCTTGTGAATTGATATGTAGGACGTATTATCAAAAGCACCCTCGATGTCAAGAAAAGCGCAAATGGCTATTTCCTTGAAATCGAGGGTTTTCTCAATAAGTGTCACTAAGGTATGTACGGCTGTTTTCGTAGATTTACCCTTTTGATATGCAAACTGGTACTTGTTTGGCGGAGCTTTCGATAAGTGCTCCGTTCGAATATAGTGGTCCAGCAGTTTTTCCATCAGTTTTAGAAGTGTTGATGTCAAACTAATAGGTCTAAAAGCCTTGGGTAGTGTCAGGTCTTTTTACCGTTTTTGGAATAAATATTACCCTAACTTCTCACCAGCTTTTAGTTGTGTGCCCAAGCATAAGACTGGATCTCAGGATGTTTAGTAGACCTGGAAGAATTATGTCTGCCGATTTTTGTAGAAATATTGGAAGAATGTTATCAGGGCCGGGGGATTTGTAGGGTTTGAAGGTAGCTCATTTAATTAGAGATGGTGTGAAAATCTGACAGGCAAGTTTTTGTGATGCCTCACAAGTCCTGTTAGGACGGAGTCCATCACAATCCTGACCTGTCGAATTCTCGTCTTTCGCAACCGACCCAGGAAAGTGGGTGTTTATTAGAACATCCAATGTTTCACTATTGCCAATTGTGAGAGAACCATCGCCTTTTTTCACTTGAACTAGGCCATTTGTGATCCTTTGATAAGGAAGTTATGGAAAGTTATCGATATTTTCACAAAACTCGCGCATTGATAGTTTTTTGGCCTTTCTCAACTCGGTGTTGTATTTGGTCCTGTAGTTTGACCAGTTACCAGTAATCTTCGCTGTATTGAAAAGGCGCCTAGCTTCCTTCCTAAATGTTGCTAGATTTTCGTTCCACCAAGGAACATCACGATATATAGACCTCGATACAAGAGGACAACTGTCATTATAGGCGGTTATGATCCTCTTTTCTAGGTCGTTTGCCGCATTATCCAGATCTGTCGGAGATTGGATCTTACTCTCTGTTCTTTTTGATTGTTCCAGGTGTGAGCGGAATACACACCAATTTATTTTTCTTATTTCCCTGTGTTTTTGCATTGTGAGTTTATTGGATTCTATGGCTAACATTATGTGTCTGTGATCCGACAGATTAGGTTCGTCAGAAACGTGTCAACTCTTTATCTTTTCCGTTATTTGAGCGCTGCATACCGTAAGGTCCAGTACTTCGATCCTAACTGCGTTCATAAATGTAGATACAGCTCCCTTGTTACATATATTGACATCATTTGACGAAAGGTATTCTAGTAGGTACTCACCTCTGGTATTTATATCAGTGCTACCCCATATTGTGTGATGTGCATTGGCATCACATCCAATGATAAAGGGCTTGTTTATGCTTCTGCAGTACTTTATGAGGGCATCGATTTCAGAAGGTGGTGCTGTATCCGCATCGCCAGGGAAGTAGGTAGATGCGATCAGAATCTTCTGCTTTCCTCTAGCCGTCGGTGCTTCCACTTTATTGCAACGATGTCTCGTTGAATGAATTCTGTAATCGGAGAGAATTTCATTGCTCTGTTTATCAAAACTGCAGCTCTTGAAGTTGGCTGGTCGATACAATACTAACCTGTGAGCTGAGAAATTTAAGCCAAAGATTTTGTGCTTATTTCCCCACGGCTCCTGTAGAAGAGCGATGTCTAGGCGCACTTTGGCGAACCTCCGGGCAAGGACGCTTGTGGCACCTTTTGCATGGTGGAGGTTCACTTGAATGCAGCGAATGCTGCTCATTTTTTGGGTGTTATTTTACCGTCGTTTTTTGGGGCCAATTCTTCGCCTCCTTCATTGTACCGACGGCTAGTCACAGGCTGTGTGCTGTTCAACGTTCTAGTGGCCTTTTTGGCCCAGTATTGGCCAAAACGGCATGAACTGGCCGTTTTTCAGCAGCCACCCACAGCGTTTCTTCGCCGCTCCGCTTAAGTGATGAGTTCTTCCTGTTCCTCTTGTTTTGTTCTCGGAGGCTTTCAACCCACCGGTTGCTCCGTCGGACTGGTCTGTTTCCTTCTTGGCCACTGTCCGATCCTCGTCTCTATCTGGAGAGTTGAGAATAGACGAAGAGCAGGACACAACATCCTCCAACGAACCACTATTCAGTAGCTCTCCGAGTTTGCTTTCCGCGCAATCCTTCTCCTCTTCCACCTCCATCGCTGCAATCTCCTTCAAACTCATGTTTACAGTGTTTTTAGTGTTTTCCGTTTTGTTCCACGAATAGCTAGGGAAAGAAAGTCAACCCTGTCAGAGCCCCGCTTGACAGGGTAAGGGCAAAAATACTGTGGGATGCGCCCTGGTGCCCCACAGGCTCTGTACGCAGCTTGGTATTTGTCATCACTTCGGATCCCAGTCCTAGTTTTACGTAGGGCTGGGGTTCGAACTGTTGATGCCCCCCCGGCCATTCATCCCTCGGCACGGGTCGCGTCACACCTTGGATTGGGGCATAAATTCTACGGTACGGGTTTTAAGGCCCGCCCGTTGGCACCCTCTCATTTCGATGCTACAGCAGAAGGCTGATAGCACTCAGCCGACGCCGGTCTGACGATTACATGTCCTCGATAGACTCACATGGAGGCATGAGAATGGAAACTTGTGAGTACTATGTGAGTCAGCTGTTATTAGTCGCCTCTTACGACATGGGGAACAGAAACCCAGTGGGTCAATTCTTCGCTGAAATACTGCGAGAGATTTCAGCCACTACCGGATACCACACGGCTGAAAGAAAAAAGTTATTTAAAAAAAAAACTTTTCCTTGTCCAAAATGATTTTTTTTCAGTGTATTTTTATCGAAAACGAAACCAATGAAAGTCATAATCATCTCAGAATCCAATTTCCCAACTGCTAGTTACCTGAAACATGCAAAAAGTATCAATAACGAATTTTATATATATTCATAACAAACTTGAATGGGGGCAAAGACAAGCTATTTAACATAATCGATATATGCGAGATTTAACTAAATACCACTTGGCCGTGCACAAAGGAGTATCTTGTCTATGTACCCGCCTGGGAAGTAGAAATTGATGGTGTAGTCTCCAACAAAGTATGAGTATGAAGTATGAGGTTCGCTCTTTCAAGAACCCTTTGCTTCGGCCAGTGAAAATTCTGGTTCGCAAGCAATTGCGTTCAGAAAAAATCAAGGAGTAAATGAATACAACGTATTTTCAATCAGCCTCACTTCGAACCTTTCGCCGAATCTGCTTTTCCAAACTTTCATCTTTTGGACGGGGCTAGTCTACCTGTTCGCCTTTTTGTGCCGCGAGGCATGAACTGCCGTCGTTGCAAACAATTAGGCCTACAGCGATTTATTGTAGAAACAAGGTACGCTGTGAAAATGCGAAGAGAATCATTAAAAGTTTTCCTACTGTGGAATGACACCGCATGATCTTTCGACATATCCCGCATATAAATTACGTGGGGATGGGGATAAAATGAAACATTTTTTTAACCCTCAAAAAGGCAAGCGGGTCTCAGAGGCCCGGCACGTTACAATTTTTTACAAAAAATACAAAAAAAATGTGTATGCAGTATAAGCTTGGGCATCGAAATTTTGATAAGTAGCTTTGAAATCTGTAACAAAAAAAAACATTTTGATGAGTTCATTTTCATATTAGCAGGTATTTTTTTCATGTTTTGATTGATTTTATCTTTTTACCTTTTCTTATAAGAAAAAATCTTGAAAGTTTGAGCGAATTCTATACATTTCTTTTATAAGAAATGTAAAAATAGCATACAATAATGACGTGTCATATTTTTTTGGGTAAATACTTTTATTTCACCCACTGCGGTCCACTTGACAATTATTTGGATACAACATAACCTAACTCTATCGTTATTGTCTATTTTTGTTGTCTATTCTTTGTGTTATAGTTGTCGTAATTATTCAAATTGTAGAATCTAGAAGCAACAAAAAATTGAAATGGCTATAAGACGATATGCCCATATTTTCAATCGTCTCAAAGAATCTGAAATAATGGAAGAAATTCGAGCAAATTCAACAGCAGACGATTCCGAAACTGATTTGCAAAGCGAGGATGAAGATGTAAATGATATTGCTTCCGACGATGAATCTGATGCAGACTCGGAAGAATAATCTGAATATGTACTCCGGTTATGCATCAGAAGAAATTAATAGCAACCCAGAAACATTTATTGGTCGAACCAATCGATAGTCGACGTGATCTTCCGAATACTCACCTTTTGGGAAAAAATTGACCTTTTTACATCCATCGCCTTATACGCTGAAATCGGGATTTGCTGCGTGTTCGTACTCATCATCCTGTAATTCCGGAACCGGAAGTCGGATCAATTATAAATTCAACAGCAGCCAATGGAAATGCTGTACCTTTCATTTGAAACCAAGTTTGTAAAAATCGGTAAAGAATTCGCTGAGAAATAGGTATGACATTATCTTAGGAACTTGGTAAGTTCCCCCGGGGCATCAAGAACCGTCATAGCTGGCCAATGTGGTCGAAGTGCCTTCGGTGGGTCATTAATGATCTAGACACGCAAAGCCAATTAATGTTGCACATATTTTAATATATATTGCATCATTTGGACATCATGGTGGTATCAGTTTCTATGGAAATTTGCTGTGTGATTTTACTCTTCAACCCGTAACTCCAGAACCGAAAGTCGGATCAATAAAAAAAATCAATAGCGACCGATGGGAAGGCTGTACCTTTCATTTGAGACTAAATTTGTGCAAATCGGTCCAGCCATCTCTGAGAAAAACCGGTGAGATTGTTTGCCACATACATACATCCATACATACATACACACACATACATACATTTTACGATCTCGACGAACTGAGTGGAATGGTATAAGAGATTTGGCCCTGCGGGTCTCGGTTAAAAAGTCGAAAATTCGACCGATTGCATAACCTTTCTATGTGAGAACGGCAAAAAGGAGCTTGAATTTAGACGGGCCTGAGAGACCCGGCTTGCCCTTTAATGTTAGGATTTTAGCTTTGCCTTCACAAGGGTTAAAGAACGCTCCGATAAGAAATGCAAAAGAGCGCTACGCCACCGAGGGTCTGCCCCAAAGGGAAAAAGAGCGTGTCCGTATAAGAATAAGAAGAGTGGCAGATTTGACAAATGCAAAACAGATTCAAGATAATCTGCATAAGGTGTATGCATGTGTGTACAATAATATTTTTGGTGGCAAACGCTTTGAGAGGCTGAAAGCACTAGTTTCTATATGCAAAACATTGTTTTAATTAATTTCGTTTTTATTAACCTCTTTTTCGGGAAGTGAATCAGTATTTACGCAATGTCGATCTTGCCAATCGTAAAACCAAAACTCTCGCTTTACGTATGCCTATACCTTATCTGGCATCATCTTGGGTTTTCACGTCATTTGCAGTTTGACAAGACCAAAATTTGACAAGACCATAATTTGATGTTGGAACGGTCTATCCCTGAGAATGATCATAGGAAGGGCAATCTCTCGTACGCCACCGACAACGACTAATTTCTACGTTTCCTTGTATACTAATGAGCGAGAGTCTTTCCATCCCATTGTGGGTACATCTTCTAATGAGCCTATAAATTTCCGAAAGAGGAAAATCAGTTTTCTCTCCTAAGCTCCCTCGTAAAGGCCTGAGAGTGTCCCTTGAAGGTTGTTGTTACAAAGCCGAAGTAAGTGGTTCCGGGTCTCGTTAATCTTAGAAACTAGTAGGAATTTCCACTTGGGACATCAAAAACCCCAAGTATCCCTATATTTCAGTTCCTACATTTAAATAATTACCTATCTTAGAACAAAATTTCATCCAAATAAAAGATCGGTTTTTTTGTAAATCGACTTTCAATTTTTAAAATCGATTTTCTCCAGTGTAGGAGTCGATGAAGAATTTTTTCAATATTTTTATTAAAATTTGATATTTAAAAAAAAAAAATGAAATTTAGCTTTTCCAAAACGTTTGCGATTGAAAGAAAATATTCCATAGATGTTGTGAACAACTTGGTGGATTCAAAATATGTAGAGTCTAGTGTTTAGTTGGACATATATTATACATATCGTTTACTATCATTAGAATATAGAAACATCGTATCATACTAACTGGTGTATTTTCTTGTTTATTTGCAGGTACCTAGATATCCCTTCGAATTACAATGGCTTGGAAAGGTAACTCAATAAACGAGTAATCGTTCGTTTAGTTTCAAATTTAGCGCTGTGCACGAAAAGAAAAAAAAACTTTGTCAGTCCATCTAGCAGTACCGTCTTTACGCATGGACACACTGGGCCAGGGCCCCGTGATTATTGGGGGGGGGGGGTAGATTTGGGCCAACTGTGCTAACTGAAATAACACATACCAACATCTTCATGCTGTCACACCTATGATCGCTGCTAAACTAATCAGAAAATTATTTAGTTCATTCAAACGGCTAGCAATTTAAATCTTTTGGTCCGAACGATACTGCTTAATTCAAAGTCTTTGGAAATAAGAACAACGAATGCGAACCCTTGATTTCGCTTCGGAACGAAAAACTGGATGTGCGTTTAAATACCTACATTATGTGTGCTTCGAGATCAGCGTAAACTGCTCGATTTTGTACTACTCATATGAATCCACATTGTGAACAGGTGACTTTTATCAAGCTTCACTATAAATGTCACGAAGGACATAAATAAATTCCAAAATACTAAATAAATTGGTTGCAAACCTTCTCGTGTAATTTTCGTTATTTTTCAAGCTTCCCAGTGTCCACTAATTAGTTGAATTTCAACGTGCACGCTTCTCAAATACCTGATTGGCCGGATTTTGCATGTGATCAGAGATCGTTTTGCTTGTATTGCGTAGTCTTCAATTACATAGATATTACCGCATCAATTTCGACAGATCTCTTGAGACGCTAAAGGTAATCGCTTTTCATAATATTGAATTCATTTTGGAATATCGTGTTTCGCCGGAATAATGAAACAAGGAATAATAAAATTGTTCAAATACCGTCTGATTCTATTAAACATAAGCAACACTGCCGACAGTCGGTAGTCCGGAGTTGAAGTTGCTTTTTTGCAAACCGGGCATTCAAATTAATTCAACAAACAATAAATCTATCAAATTCTCGGTAACCGGCTGCCCAGAGCAATAAACACATGATTACACTTCTGAGAGTTGCATAGATCGTATCACTTATTAAGGTGAATCCAGGTTTGCGTACCTCTTTACCCCATCCTACTAACAAAAACTCCTTCCCGTGGCAAACGTGGAGATTCAGAGGTATACACCAAATATTATAAAATAACAATATGGTTTACTTCTGCATTTCTTATAAGACACCAAATTGGCGCCACCATAGCACAAAAGGTTACTAGTACACTGTAAATTTTGCAGTACGTACCCACATTACCACGGCAGATGGATAGCTAACTGAGGGCGAGATGCCCCACCTGCCAACACCGATCGCCTCAATACATGCCGACAAGTGACGGGCGAACGAAATGCAGGCTCAGATGCAACAACCAGGCGGATGGCTGCGTTTTTTGCTATGAATATTAGCCCCGCCATTCGCATGCCTTTTGCCTGCCGTTCGCACGCCATCCGGTCGCCAGCATGCCTGCCGGCGGATGGTACCTTCGGGTGGGGCATCCCGCCTCCCATAGAGTAACAAATAATTCAAAGTTGTTCTAAATCAATGAAACGTGTAAAAGCTGTCTGTAAACGTCAAAATTTGACGTTTAATGACAGCTCATACTCCTTTCATCGATTTAGAAATATTATTCAGGAAAAATTGAAAATGTTTTACTAAGTACATTTAATATTAGTTAATCTGAAAAAAAGTTCTTAAAGTTTTGTATTTCTGGATTTGTGTGGATAATTTCTGCATAATTTGTTTCGGAATTTTGGACTGCAGTATTTGAATTTTCTAGTTGTTTAATTGTTTGATTTTTCAGTTGTACTTATTAACATTAGTAACAGTTATACAATGCTCTGCCAAGTGATGTTATGCAGCAAAGTTAGTGTGATGCAGCTTGGCCACACAGCTGAGGCCAAGTTTCCGCTGGAGAACGTGTTTGTAAATCATCCGTCGGAAGTGCAATCAAATCTGTGATCCACTCGTTCGTCTGGTTTACTCAAACATGGGTTATGGCTAGTTTAAAGCCGACTAAGCGGCAGTGAAGATGGATAACGCACATAAATGCAATGTAACGTTGCTACGGATGTAGTACTTTGATATTTTGTATAAATGATATGCTTAGGCACAATCACAGTGCGTTTTTGTGGATACCAAGTTACTGCAGATCAAATCGATACCACTCAGTCGGCTTACCCGGTACCTGGTCAAACCAGTCTACCTATCGAATCCAGTTGAAAGGCAACAACCGATTCCGAAACCTACTGAGTCAGAATAGGTTATTGCATTTGAGCTAAGTCGAAATCCTTATTGAATTCATTAAAGATACCGAACCGGTTTCGGAATCGGTTTGACTGAGTATATTTGAGTAAACCGAAGGCACTAGTACCCAGTTAAACTCATTCCGGAACCGGTTCGGATTTCGGAATGGAGTCATTATGGATTCCAAATCAAATGCAACAACCGATTCCGACTTAGAATCGGTTGTTGCATTTGATTTGGAATCCATACTGACTCCATTCAGGATTCCGAATCAAATTCCGAATGGTTTGACCGGGTACCCTCTAAGAACGGTTGGTTTCAAAATCGTCCAGTAAAGGACGTTCGTTGGACCAATTTGTACAACGTCCAAATAACCGTTCAACAAACGTCCATCGTTGGACCCGTGTTGAACGGTTTTGCAACAATTTTTTGGACGTCTTAGTGGGTATAAAGGGGCGCAAAGAGTGCAGAGAGTGAAGCCAAAAAAGTCTACTTATCGAGCAAAATTGCTACAAAGACGGATTCCAATTGTGCACGATAGGTAGACTTTTTTGACTTCAGTCTTTGCGCAATTGTTCTCTGTAAACTGTGGAGTAAATCGGACAAATAAGTGAATCACAGGTTGGTTTGCACATCCGCCGGCGGGTTTGATAACACCTCTTCAGGTGGACCGTCAGCGGCTTTGTGCAGCTTGGTATCCTTCGCTGCGACTATGTGGTCCAGCCACACAACGCTAGCTTTGCTGCATAACATCACTGGCAGAGCACTACGTCACTGTTACTAGTGTTATTAAGCACAACTGAGGAATGATAAATTCAATAATTTGTGAATTCAAAAACTGAACGAAATTCTAAAACATGATAAATTATGTACATTATAACAATCAGAAATACAAGACGTTGAGAGCGAAAAATTTATAGTTTTTTGAAAATAAATGACAGAAGTAACAAAAATATATAAATTGCTTGCTAAAAATATCTAAAATTCAAGATATCTGTAATCAAAAATTTAAAAATTTTGAGATTAGAGAATTCCAATAACAACAACAAACATCCACAAAAATTAAAAAAATGAATATTCCAAAATTAAACAATGTTATTATTAAAAAAAGTCTAAAATTAAAAAAATCAAATCTTCAAAAATTCAGGAAAGTTGAAGAATTCAAATGTTAAAAATTATAAACTTCAAAAATCGAAATGTTCAAAAAGTAAGACCCAAAAATTCAGGAACACGATGATACAAAAATTCATGTAATGCAATTCAAGTATTACAAATTCAATAGTTTTAAAATACAAAGATGCAAAAATTCCAAATCAAATTAATACAACCACAATAAAAATACAAATACAAAAAGAAAAAATTAAAAATACAGAATTACTAAAATTAAAAAGCACTAAAAATACAAAAAAAATGAAAACCCCTTCTTAGCACAAAATTCTCAAATTCAAAAGATCAAAAATTGAAGACATCAAAAATTCAGAAATTCGAATATTCGAAAATTCAAGAATTCGAAGATTTTTAAAATCCAAAAATTGGAAAAGAAATAAAAATTCAAAGATCCGGTAATTCAAAGGTTCGGAAATTCAAAAACTCGAAAAATTATTGATTAAAACATGCAAAAATTTGAAAATTCTGGTTTCAAAAATTCAATAACTCCCAATATTCAATTATTAAAAATTCCAAAATTCGAAGAGCAAAGAATTCAAAAATTCTGTAATTCAGAAATTCAAATTCAAACATTCAAATATTAAAAAATATCAAGAATTCAGCAATTAAAAAATTCTTGTTTTCTAAAATTAAAAACTTCTGCAATTCAACGCAACAACACAAAAATTGTATTGTAAAATTGTAAAAATTGCGTTTGTAACGCAAAAACACAAAAATACAACAAAAACAAAATGCAAAAATATATAAATGCAAAAATTCAAAGGATCAATAAATTAAAAATTCAAGATAACAGAATACTAAATATTCAGAAATTGAAAAAATCATAAATTCGAGTATTTAAAAGTTCAAAAAGTCAAAGATTCAAAAATTCAAGAAGATGAAAATTTTAGAAATTTCTATAACCAAAAATTCAATATTTCGAACCATTCAAAAATTCTAATGTTTAAAATTAAAAACCTCGAAAATTTATAAAAATCCGATATTGAAAAATTCTTAAGTTCAAAAATTCAAATTTCAGAAAAAGACAAAATATATAAATCCAGAAATTCAAAAACACAATAATACAAACAAACTAAAATACAGAAATACTAAAATTCTAAAAACATAAAAATTTCAAAAATACAAGAATCTATAAACACAAAAAATATAAAAATACAGGGATAAAAAAGTACAAAAATGTTAAAAATACAAAATTATTGAAATACAGAAATATAACAATCCAACAATACAAAATTACTAAAATTCAAAAATGAAACAATACAGAAATACAAAAACTCATACAAAAATATAAATAAAAAAATAGAAAAACTCAAAAATACCATAATACAAAAATACAAGAGCATAAAAATATAAAAATACAAAAAATTCAATGATACAAAAAACTAAAATACTAAAAATACAAGAATACAAAAATACTCAAATACAGAAATACAACAATACAAAAATACAAATATGTATGAATACGAAAGTGCCAAAATAGGCAAATACAAAAATTTTAAAAAACAAAAAAAAGAAAATGCAAAAATACAAGAATGCAATAATAGAACACATACAAAAACACAAAGATACAAAATCACAAAAATATAAAAACTCTAAATCACAAAAATACCAAAATACAAAAAACAAAAGAGTAAAAAAACGAAAATACAAATATACGAAAATACAAAAATACGATATTACTAAAAATGCAAAAATGCCAGAATACAAAAATACTGAAACACAAAAAAACGAAATGCAAAAATACGAAAATATGAAAATACAAAAATTCAGTAATGCAAAAATACAAGATTACAACAATACAAAAATGCTAAAAATCCAAGAATAAAATAATGCAAAAATACTCAAATACAGAAATACAACAATCCAACAATACATCAATTTAATAATACAAAAATAACAAAATACCAAAATTCGAATATACTAAAATACAAAACTACGAATACGAAAATACAAAACTTAAAAAATACAAAAATACAAGAATAGAAAAATTCAACATGCTGAAACCCAAAAATACAAGAACACAAAGATACAAAAACACAAGAATATAAAAACACAAAATCACAAAACTATAAAACACAAAAATTCAAATAAACAAAAATAGAAAAACACAAAAATTCATAAATGCAAAAGTTCAAAGGATCAATAAATAAAAAATCAAGAGATGAAAATATCAAATATTCAAAAATCCATAAATTAAATTATTTAGGAATTCAAAAAGTTAGATTCAAAAATTCAATATTTCAAAAATTCATGAATTTTAGAATTTTAGAAATTTCAAAAAGTTCTCACATTCAATCATTTAAAAAATTAAATAATTTCAAAATTCAAAAATAAAAATTTCAGAAATTCACCATAATACAATACAATACAATGAAAATAAAATGAAGAAACAATAATACAAAAACACAAAAATGTTATAATACAGACAAAAAATCCAAAATTACAAAAATATAATAACAAAAATGCAATAATTCGGAAAGGTAGAAATACAGAAATACAAAATTTAAAAATACAAAAGTACGAAAACACAAAAATATAATAATACAAAAATAGGAAAACACAAAAATGCAATAAAACCTGTTTTAATCCACCTAGTGGTGTAATTGTGTCTTTCTCATTTATCAAAGCTGGTTACGTTCAGTATAACATTGAGGAAATGGCTATTACATTCTTATTACACTTGGTAAGTATATATGAGTGCACGACTGCTACGAACCTGATGAGCAACATGTCGACTCTGACACACTTGAGACAAACAAAAATATAATATTTAATTAGCTTAACAGCGCGAGTTCAATGTTGTCTTCACTTTAACATATTTTGAAATGCGCAGTGGAGGGAAATGGTAGGGGCATAATTAGTGGGAGGGGAGGATGCGTTAGGAAAAACCTAACATATTTGGGGTGAAGGGAATGCGGGTGTGAAGTTTGTCAAAGAGAGGGGGAGGGGGGTGAAGGTAAGAGAGTTGGAAAGGGGTGTGAGAGGAAGGAGGGGTAGATGGGGGGGTGCAACTTCATACTATGCCTTCCATTTGAGACTAGGTTAGTGAAAATTGGTTCAGTCATCACCGAAGTGGCTTTGATTCTGAAATATGTCCGGAACCCGGGACTTCCGGAATTATCGATAGTGGACAATATATTCCAAGAATCTAGGCCAGCGAATCGAAGTATTTTGATGTTCATTTCAATAGATTTTTAAACTATGAGGTGTTACGATTGTACCGGTTTATATGAGAAATTCCTTTGTAACCGCAATAACCAAACTGTAATTCCGGAACCAAAAATCAAGGCTGAATGAAATTTAATAGCAGTCAATGGAAGTATTATGTCTTTAATTTGAAATCAAGTTTGCAAAAATCGGTTAAGAGTTTGCTGGAAAATAGGGGGATATTAGCTTAGGAACTTGGCGGGGTATCAATAACCGCCATAGGTGGCCAATGTGGTCAAAACTACTTTGATTGGTTATTGATATAGAACCGTAAATCCAAGTAATGTTGAACCTATTTGAATATGTATTATATCACTCGGGCACTAGGGGCAGATCACTTGTGATGCATTTTTAAAAATCAGCGAAATTAAATGCATTTATTTCCATCAAAATAGAAATTCATAATGTATTTTGCGTTGCGTGCTATGTTTTTGCGTTGCGTGCAATGTTGTTTGCGTTGCGTGTAAGACGTCAAAACCCTACAGAAAAACTAGCCCGACATTTAACAAAACGTCGAACAAAGGTGATCTGCGTAGGACGTTTGTTAAACAAACTTTTCTGCGAGGGAGCGCAAGGATGATGCAAAAATGGAAATTAAATGCGTTTTTTCTAATTTGATGCAAATTTGTTATACATTCTTAGAGTGATCGGCCCCTAGCTCGGGCATCATGGTGTTACCAGTTTATAAGGGAATTTGCTGTGTGACCGTACTCTTCAATTCTTAACTCCGGAACTGGAAGTCGGATCAACTCAAATTTATACAGCAGCTTATGGGAGCATTATACCGTTTATTTGAAACTAAGTTTATGTAAATCGGTTTAGCCATCTCTAAGAAAATTGAGTTAAATTATTTGACACACACATATATACACATACGCAGACATTTTGCTATCTCAAACTGAATCGAATGGTATAAGAGACTCGGCCCTGCTGGTCTCGTTTAATAGGTCTAAATTCCGACCGATTGCATAACCTTTCTATATAAGAAAAGCAAAAAGGTGCGAAATCAGCAAAGTTCCAAAAAGTCTATTTTTCTCAAAAACATTTTTTTCGGTGTAACATAAAATCTCGACGCTTCATGAATTTTAAGGACATTAAAGGAAATACGAATTAAAATAAAAATGCAAAATACAAAAATGTAAAAATTCAAAAATACAACAACGCAGAAAACTACAACACAAAAATGCAAAAATACCAAAATACATAAATACAAAAATACAGAAATCCAAAAATACTTGAACGCAAAAATACAAAAATTCTCAATACAAAAATATACAAATATAAAAATACAGCAATACAAAAATTCAATAATGCAAAAATACAACAATACGAAAATTTGAAAATACAAAAATGCAAAAATAGAAAAATATAAAAATGCAAGAATACAAAAATACAAATATACTAATATACAAAAATATAAAAATACCAAAATACAAAAATACAAAAATACGAAAACACAAACATACAAAAATGTAGAAATACAAAAATACAAAATTACAAAAATGCGAGAATACCATAATACAAAATGGTAAAGTACACAAATACAAAAACACAATTATGTGTTATTTATTACAAAAATATAAAAGATACGAAAATGCAAAAGTCCAAGAAAACAAAAAATTTAGAAATACAAAAAAACAAATTGATAAAAAGTACAAAAATTCAAGAGATAAAAATTTAGAAAAAGCAAAATTTTCAAAAAAAACAAAAATTCAAAAATTTATAATCAAAGAGCTTAAAAATTTAAAAACTCTGAATACAAATATTCAAAAATACGCAAATAAATTGAAAATTTCCAAAATTCAACAGCTCTAAATATCAGAAATTGAAGCTTTTAAAAATTATTATAAATTATAAATTATTAAATTTTTAAATATTGAAATTTATGAATTTTTAATGTTTTAAACTTTTAATTCTTAAATTTTTAAATTCCAATTTGAAATTTTTTTAATATTGAAATCTTTAAATTTCAAAATATTTTGATATTCAAATTTCTTAAATTTTTGTTTTTAAATCTACATTTTTGCATTCCTTAATATTGAAATCTTTTAATTATTAAATATTTAAATTTTTAAATTTTTAGATGTTTAAACTATTAAATTTTTAAAATTTTTAGGTTTCTCAATCTTTAAATCTTAAAATTTTTAAATTTTCGAATATATAAATTTTTAGATTCTTAAATATTTAAATTTTTAGTATCCTTAAACTTTTTAAATTCAAATTTTTGTATTCTTGGATTTTTTTACTTTTCAATTTTTTAATATTTAAACTTGAAAATTTTTAAATTCATAAATTTTTTATTTTTTGATCCTCAAATTCTTTTCAATTTTGATTTTTCCTAACTTTTAAATCTTTGTTTTTGAAATTACCTTTAAATTCGAAAATTTCAAAAAATTTAAGTTTCGAAATTTTAAACATTAAAAACTTTTAATTTCTAAACTTTTAAATTAAAAAAAAATAGTTTCAAAAGTTTGAATAGTTAAATTTTTACATTCCAAGATTTTAAAATTTTTGGATTCCCAAATTTTTGAATTCCTAAGTTTTTAAATTTCTAAACCTGTAAATTTTTCCAATCCTCAAATTTTCGCATTTCTAAATTTTTAGGTTTTCAAATAATAAATTTTCAAATCTCAAAATTTTTGAATCGGTAAATTTTTAGATTCACATATTTTTAAATTTATGAAACTTAATATTTCCAAATTTATTGCGACATTTTCAATGAGGTTTTTTTGCCAATAGGGTGTATTTTAGCCTGTATAAACCGAATCCGAGAGCGGAAATGTGAAATTTTTAACCAATGTTCAATAAACTGAAAAGAATAAGTTGTGATTTATAACACTCATAACACTAACAGTGCTTAAACAAGTGAGCTTATACAGTGGAGCTAGTGTGATGTGGCTTGGTCGCATACCCGAGGCGAAGGATCCGAAGAGGCGCAAAGCCACTGAGAATCCGCCGGAAGAGGAATTGATTAACCCGTTGCTGGATTTGCAAGCAAACCTGTGATCCTCTCGTTTGACAGGTTTACTCAAACATAGGGGCTATAGTTAGTTGAAAGCTCGTACATCAGAAAGTGATGTGGCATAGCCACATTAGTCAGTATTCGGTTGACTAATGTGGCTACCCCACATCGTATTCTGGTGTATTGTCAGACTTCGCTGCCGCTCAGTCGGCTTTAAACTACCTATAACCCTTATGTTTAAGTAAACCGGACAAACGAGATGATCACAGGTTTGCTTGCAAATTCCAGCAACGGGTTAATCAATTTCTCATTCGGCGGATCCTCAGCGGCTTTGCGCCGCTTCGGATCCTTCGCCTCGGGTATGCGGCCAGGCCGCATCACACTAGCTCCGCTGTGTAAGCTCATTTGTTAAAGAACTGCTATTGTTAAGACTGTTATCAAGCACAACTTATTTCTTCAGTTTATTTAACTACGGTTAAAAATTTCACATTTACTCTCTCGGATTCGGTTTATTTAGATTGAAATACATTCTTTTGGCAAAAAACCTCATTAAAATTGGACATCTTTCACTTTCTAAACTAGATAATTATCAAGAGAAAGAAGATACTACAGGAACGATTTTCTCATTGTTTCCTCCGGAGTACTTCAAGTTTCTCTTGGCATTGGAACAAACCTAACACTTTCTACGCAATATTACTCACCGGACAAAAAGGCGTGAAACGAGAAATTTCCACAATACATCGTGCAGCACCTCCAGCGAGGGTTGCTGATGTACGAAGCAGCGCGGTGGAACAGTCACCCTCCGGGTACTAGATCACAAATCCTCAAGGTGAATATTTTAGAGCAAAGCAAATGACAAATGAATGCAATAATCAGTGGATACAATTTAGTTTGCAACACTCCGTGAACTAGCAAGTGTTTATCGACTGCTTTTTTCCAACACGCAATCCACAATGAAATTTCTTCGCCGAATCAACATCTGAATAATCTTGGCTCTACTGGCTACTTTACTATCAATATAATACTTCGCTCACCTCTGGAAGAAACAAATATTTTCACGCAGAAGAATTTGACAACGACATCAACATCTATGATCGAATATCACTATTTTGCACAACAGCAACTTTTCTTATTGAAAACACTTTTGATTGCGGAGATTCGGCTCGATCCGTAAATCACTTGCACTAGCAGTATAATCCGCTCCCCCGAGAACGGGAGGAAACACCACCGAAATTCACTGCTGTGCATCTCCAGTAAAATACCGTAAAGTCCCATAACAAAAAATCGAAAAAAAACTATGTCCCGAAAAAACACAAGTCCCGAAAAAATCGCGAAAACGGCTAAGTGTCAGCCGTCGATGAAAAAATACAAGTCCCAAAAGCGGGCTGCGCTATTACGATGTTCGCCCGCCGTTTACTAGCCATGGCGGACGAAATCAAAATTTCATTAGCCATCATGCCTCAGCAGAAAGTGGGTAATGACAATTCTCAGTTCAACACAATACATTATACTAGAGGTGGTGACATTTCTAGATTAGAGACACTGAAAATAATCGAAACGATAAAACCATTTGCAATTAAACATCACTTTCATGTGCGTTCTCATGTTAAAAAGTAAAAGAAATGATTTCCCTTTGAATTTCACATGAAAATCCATTAAAAAGCATTTCATGTGGTGTTTCAAATTAAATTCAAACAAATTCCACATGAATATTGAATGATCATTGCCATACTATTGAACTTTCCACATGACTTTCGCATGAAAAACATGTAGTGCATTTCTACATATAAAACAAATGATTTCACCGATTCTTCTGCCAATGAAATCTATAAGTAAAACAATGTGATATTCACGTGTAATTCATTTGAAAATTTTAGTCAATGGTATTTCTTATGATGTTGATGTGCTTTTCACACCATTTTCACATGACTTTCATTTGAAACCCATATCTCCCACACTCGAATGAATAATCAAGTGGCAACGGTGTGTATTTAATGTGTTTGTTGGATCGAAATCAGTGAAGAAAACTTTTTTGGATTTATTATCTTTCCATCGGGAGAAAGCTACATGATTTCGTTCTAATAATCATATTTTAATACCCACATGAGATAGCGATCATTGCGTAGTCTGACCAGTTCATTAAGCGGCACAGTTTACAGAAAAAAGGAAACAGAAAAATATTTCGCTGATGAAAATGCTGGAAATCTTATTATCTGCTTACATTGCCCATAAAAGCATAAGAGTCCCATATGGATTTTTGACGAAAATGAGTTATCTGTTGGATTGTATTCTGTATCACCACTGAATCACAATGAACAAATAAGATTACGAGGGAATGTAAATCTTCAATAGTGTTTTTCTCGGCTTGCTGTTTTCCTATATGGGACTCTTATGCTTTTAGGGGCAGTACATGTATTTGGGATAATTTTTTCGCAGCTGGAGAAGATTCTGGTAGTTTAAAGCAGCATCCCTAAAATGCAGCTGATGCAAAAACAAATTACACCGATAAACCCACGATATATTTTACACTGAGCTCCAACTATTGATTTTTACGTTGCGCAGGCCTGGCAGCACTTTTTTCCATCTCGAATAATCGACACGTGATAAATCACAAGGAAGCTATGCCGATGTCCAATACCTTTGCTGTGAACATAAACTTACGGTGGGATATGTTTGCACTGATCATCCACTGTGTCTAGTGTAATTAGGCCGTAATTTACGTCAAGAACCCATTGCTTACTATTTTTTCCACCATAAGAGCTCAAATATGGTCAATTAATAACTTTCGAGAAATTCGTTTGTTTATCTCAACGATTTCTCTGACGTCACCGAAAACTGTCAATTCGTGGAGTAGAAAGCCTCCTTTTTGTGAGCCGTTCAATTTGCCCACCTTTCTCTTCTATACTTCTTGGGCGTGTTTGACATTTCAATCTACGGCGCACGCTTATTCGCGACTATACGAAGCTGAGTTTGACAGCTTGTGTGCGTGAAGTTCATGTAAACAAATGGATGATAGAAAATGAATAATTCGATCATGAATCGACCAAAGGGCCGAAGTCGCAATGATATCGAATCGAGAAAAAATAGCTTTGAAAATTCGGTTCAGAAAATTAAATCGTATTTTAACAGTGTTTGCATACTGCGCCTTCAAATGTATTGAAACACTTTGAAACAATACTAGTTTTCGGAAGCATAACTAAAATGTTTTATATAATAACGTTTTCGTTGAT
This sequence comes from Topomyia yanbarensis, assembly GCF_030247195.1. Taxonomy (NCBI): domain Eukaryota; kingdom Metazoa; phylum Arthropoda; class Insecta; order Diptera; family Culicidae; genus Topomyia; species Topomyia yanbarensis. The sequence continues at coordinate 328,521,784 of NC_080671.1, forward strand.
AAAATTGAAAACAGATTATTTCGCCAAGTGTTGTTATGAAATGTTGATTAGGCCATTTTTGAGTCGCCCTCTTGTTTTGACGACTCTCAATTTCGCCCTGCAGTGTCGCCAAAAAACAAAAATCAAATGTGGCTTTCGCCGTGCTCGCTGGAGGGGAAAATTTGTTATTCTTCCTGGGCGTAACAAGCACTTGGTTTTTGTTTAGGGCGATTCTGTTTACGGACCTTGTAAACAATGATGCTGTCAATTTCGCCTGTATACACTACCTTAGAAATGCAGAGGCGTAACCCGCCTGGCTTTTTGTTTACAGTCGAAAGTCGGATCCGCCGTTTTGTTTTTTATTGATTTTCATGAAGTGTGAAATATTTATAAATGAGTTTTTATATTTTTTACAAAGTATTTTTACTCCTCTTTCAGATATTAATCAAATCTCTGTTTGTGTACATTTGTTAGTTTCGCCCATTTGTCGGTTCACGATCGAATTTTAAACGTACCGTTTTCAACGGTTTTTTCATAAATATATGAAATTGTTAGTACAAATCAAAACAAAAATCATTGAACGAGCTAATTTGGTAAAGAAACGAGTAAAAAATGTCGTAGAACATGTTTATTTTGCGTCCTCAACATGACGCATTTTTGTGAAGCAAAAAACAAATAAGTTTTCAAAATGATAAAAAGTAGTGAAAATTCACCTTTTCGCCCAACATTTTATTTACAGATTGAAAAGAAATATGTATCCAAGTTATGGCAAAAATTTCTCTCAATACAATTAGTTTGTTATGGAGAAATGTGTATTTTTCGTTGGCCATATTTATACCGCCAGGAGCTATCAATGTATATGGAAAAAAATGAAAAATATACTGATGTGCAGGTTATCGGCAGTTTTTAACCACGCAGACGGATGTCTTTAACCACGAAGAGGATATCACAGTAATGACGAATAAGATTTTAGGATTATATACTTGCATATTGTTTGCTTGAAAGAAACACGGGTGGGTTTTGAGCAGTTGAACGCTATATAGATAGTTTTTGGCTGGGCAGTTGTTTCCGCTTGTCATCCGGAGAAATACACACAGGACAAAATTCGGTCGATTCCGAATTTTCATACTTCTGTTCAAAACCACGAGTGTCTTAATAGTTATACTTTCAGTGAAATTCGACCAGTTTATAAGAACTTCTCTTCACGTTCTCTAGCAAAAAACTTCCAAACTATATCCGTTATGCTTTATTGGGCTGATGCTCTTTTGGCTCATACCATTAAAATCACGTTTCAATATATTTGTATATTAAAAATCACAATTTGCAATTAACCAAGAGGAAAATCTATGCCAAAACGTGAAATTCTTATTCCATATTTTCTGCGAAAAAGCTTTGACAAATGTTTGGTGGCTTAGTAGAAAGGTTTAACGGAAGTCTATTAAACCCCTTTCACTTATTTACTTAACTCAATATTCTTGAAAATTTGAAAATGGTCCATTTGAAAACTGACGAAAAATTAACATCATTTGTTTACATTTGCATCACCCACAGGCACAACTTTTGTAGATGGCGACACCGTACCTTCGATGACGCGAATCGCAGAATGATTATTTATTGAGATTAAAAACCTTTTTCGTCCACAGATGGCATTACATTTATGTCCTTTGTGATTCATATGTGATTTACAGGAGTGGACTATATTGATAATATACAATATTTGTATACACGGTCTCCATAACAACGTTTGCTACAGAGTAAAGCCATGTCAAGTGATCCTCGAATTTTTCGCAAAATCACCGATTTTCATGAGGTATATTTTATTGTATAGGGATTATGGTGATTAGCTTTTGGTATAAATATTTCGTTACAATTCCTTTTTTTCTTTAAGATATTAACCCTTAAACTTTATTGCATGATAAAATTGAAAATTTTATATCTCAAAAACTACTGAAGATAATTCAATGAATTTTTGCACACTTATGGAATGACATTTGCACTATCTTATAAAAATATTTTTACTTTATAATTGTGTGAATAACGGTACTTTTCATCTATTTAAAATTTTCAATTGTATTTTTTCTTGTGTTCTTCACGCTAAAAATTTTCAAAACGTATGTCAAATTATGCGGCAATCTTTCACCTTCAATAATCTGTATTGATAATTTTTCATTTTTGTTCCTATCGAGAGTTATGGAGGAATTTATAACAGTGCGCTCTTTCAACTCACGGCCCACTTTGATGCAACCCGCGAGAACGTACATATTGGCAACACCGCACGTCGCAACGTCCTAATGCGCATCGCTTTGAAGGAGCGTATCTCATGTTCAAAATTGGCATCTCTGAGATTAAAGCAAAAAGACAAGGTTTTCTTTATGGATAATTGAAAGTGATGTTTTCTGAGTAATTTGCATGCTTAAAGAGCGTTATTATATTGTTCAGGAGTTATTTAATTTTCTGTCACTCAATACCTCGGACAAGCGCGCTCGGATGTTGCCAGCCGATGAGCAAAGTTGAGCAGTGGGCATGTTTTAACCTGCGTTGACAAATTTTTCGCAAATTGACATACTTCACCACGTTTTATTTTCAGTTGGTTCTGTCTGAGAGGTAGCACGGAATATTGCAAATCTTTTCTTAAATCCACATAGCGACTTTTCAGCCATGCTCCATCGGGTCGTGCGTTAAATTACGCGCTCATTTAATTTTCATCAGTTCTAGTGAGAAAACTTTTTTACGTTTGTTTTTGTTTCGATCGCATTTGGGTGTTTTTTCATATAGAGACAACTCGACGAAATGCTATATTATCTCAAGATAGACAATATTTGCTCAAAAAAAATTCGATTGTTTTATGTTATAAATATGGGTCGATCACACGAATGATGCATTCCGTTAAAAAAAATCATAAATATGTTCGTCGTATATTGTTTTTGTGGCATCCATGTGGAGTGATAAATTTAAAAATTATATTGGTCAACACATGTGAAGCATCTGTCGTAATGGGCGCAAAAAATACAACGAAAATAAATATGGACATGAACAAAACAAATTTTTCGTTAAATTTCATCTTTAGATCCCATGTTTATAGTAATGGGTTCCTCTAAAACGCGTTTAAAATATAGGAAAATTTACACGCTTATTTTTTCTTCTTATAGTGTTTGCCAAAATAATGGAACTTGAATATTCGATGACTCAACAGGTACATGCGGAAAACTGTAACGATTATTTTGAAATAAAGATCGTTGATGATTAATTTAAATTCGACAAAAATAAATAATATCTTACGAGAACTTGGAGAACCACCAATTAACAGAATTAACAGAAGCAATAGTGATAAAAACATCTCAACATCGATGCGACAGATTTTATGTAAACTTTTTTCAAAAGACACATCGTTGTTTAAAGGTAATATCACTCGGTGAAAATAAAAACTTGAAGTAAAATTCTGTTGGAATAAGATTTTCCATTTTCATATATTAATGTTATAGACTAAAAAAGAATTTGGATATAACTTAGATGTATTTTGACTAACAAAAGTGTATTTAAAGGTGTTAATTGTTAGTAACGTTAAATTATAATAATAAAAAATATATTAAACAACTATAATTTTTGTTGCGCAAATTTAACGCATCTCAAAATATCCGGAAAAAATCACCTTCGATAATCCGTATTGAAAAGTTTGCCCTTTTGCGCTAATCGAGAGATGTGGTTTCTTTTAGTCATGCGATGAGCACTTCCCACGCGATGCACATTCTGACGGAACAACGTGCGACGTTGCCAATATGAACGCTCTCGCGGGCTGCATCAAAGTGGGCCGTGCGTTAAAAGAGCGCACTGTTACAAAATCCTCCATAACTCTCGATAGGAACAAAAATGACAAATTATCAATACAGATTATTGAAGGTGAAAGATTGCCGCATAATTTGACACACGTTTTGAAAATTTTTAGCGTGAAGAACAAAGGAAAAAATACAATTGAAAATTTTAAATAGATGAAAAGTACCGTTATTCACGCAATTATATAGTAAAATCATTTTTATAAGATAGTGCAAATATCATTCCGTAAGTGTGCAAAAATTCATTGAATTATCTTTAGTAGTTTTTGAGATATAAAATTTTCAATTTTATCATGCAATAAAGTTTAAGGGTTAATATCTTAAAGAAAAAAGGGAATTTTAACTACATATTTATACCAAAACCACCATAATCCCTATACAATAAAATATACCTCATGAAGATCGGTGATTTTGTGAAAAATTCGAGGATCACTTGACATGGCTTTACTCTACACTAACATTTCTCTCCTTCCCCGATGACTGCAAGGACGCGGCAGGTGCCGTTATTGACATTTGAACATATAGAACTCTCGAAACGTGCATATTGAGGATGGTTAGCCAATCCCAGGCCCCATTCGTTGATTCTCTGTGCAATTTCGCTTGTTCTGGTCAATCACGGAGTAGCAACTATGAATTATACGGTCATCATGCTTATGCTCATGCAATTTTATTGAAGTTACATAAAATTCTAGCATTTTTCAAAAATAATCGGTTTTCACCAAAACCCCCACCAAACCGAATTTATGACTACGCTACTGGGCCCTGACGATATTATAACAACTTGCTCCAGTGTTTCATGGAGCGCGACTATTTCTTTCAATCGGAAAACACCACCTGGAGAATTACTAAAAACATATTGACGGATTGAAACGAATCAATGTTTCTAAATGAATAAAAATCGTTTCTTAACATCGATTTTTTTGGTTTTTATGGCCAAATTTCATTCCGACAAAAAAAAAAAACTTGAAGAAAAAATACAGATTCACAAATTTCTTCTTTTGCCAGGCACCCTGTAGAAAAAAGGATACATAAATCGTTTTCACTTGCGACGCACAACATTAAACCCTCCAACCTGCACGGCCTAATCATGCACATCTATTTGAATTTGTCGCAAGCAAGTCGTGGTAACATTATCGCACCGCGTTTTTCTCTCGGTCAATGATTTCTCAGACCGGTTTATCCACCACAAACCGATATGCCCGGTTCCGTTATCGCCTCATCCTACCGAGGCGTTGAGGCCAAAATTAACATTTATAAGGGATCCGGCGAGAGTGCAAGATACCGATTAAGCTGCACATGCAAAATGATCTAATCTTAATTGAAATCTCAATAATTACGACGTTTTTTTCTCGATCCGCCGGGTGATCCATCGGTAACGGGGCTGGACAGACTGGCCGACTGATACGATTGGGTAGCTTTCAATCGGCTTTCCGCTAAACAAATGCGATCTGCGTGGGCTTCCTAGGCAGATTGTGAACCAACCCGTTTGTTTGCACACTGTCGAACCGGGCCGGCGGCGGTGGCATGGCGTCACAGTCCAACGTTGGGCGGAACGACGCACGCTCTGAATGAAGTGGTTTGTAAGATGAGTACAGCTGTTGACTTTGTATGTGTAGTATACACATGGGCAGAACTTGAATTGTTTGGACTGAATGTTTGAATGGCAAACTGATTGCAATTAACATTCTGAATCCCGTGTGAGTGCGCTCTGGAGACTACGTAGCTGTTCTGGTGAAAATTCTACCATTCATTGTTTGTGTTGAAGTGTCGCCACTAACAAATAGACTCATGCCTTCTGCCGATTCACATACACCGGAAAAACAATTTTCCGAACGATGGGTGAAGTGATAGTTACAATATTTTCAACAAGCCACTATTTACAGCACCGATAATGCGATGTCCAACTTAGAATGGAAGATATTTGGTTTTATTTACTTCTCTACCCGTCCACGCCATTGGTTTGCGGTAGCCCCGAAAGCTGTCTTTGGCTAAATTGGTCCACCCTTAAATAAATGCACTTAAAGCGATAAAAGGACAAACCGCTTAACAAACATGATTGTTGGTCAAATCTGAATACCCATGCCAGACCATGAACAATGTTCCAAAGGAGTGAACGGAAGGGAACCTTGTCTTATCTCTTCCGACCGTCACATTGGTTGTGCTTATAGCTCTTTAGGTGTATAAGAAAAGCCGGAAAAGTGACACAAGGATTCCGTACAACTCAACGTGGTGTGGTTTAGTGGGATATTTCACACGGACCGAATGAGCCTCACAGCAGTGTAGGAAGTGGATAAATTAAGGAGAGGATGAGCAATAATTTGCGGCATGGCAGGAGATTGTGGGATGGGATTTATCTGCCTGTCCCTCGTGCTATTTTTATCCTGCCTAATGAATGAATCGGTTGATCAGGCAAGGTCAGACAGGAAAAAAAAGATTAAACCAGTGCTTTGAGGACTATGAGTGTGGATAGGTATGATAAATGTGGTCTTTATAAAAAGCAGCAGATAAAAATATGTATTTCAACAGTAACGGCCAACATTCAATACACTAAATGTGGACTGCTCGGTTATTCATGGAAGATGATCTTCAATGTCAGTATTTTTTTCGCCGTATCTTAGTGGAAATTCCAACGGATTAAGAAAAAACTTCACGGTCCGCTTGTTCAGGCAGTAAAATCCACCAAATCAGTAATTCCAATTTCATAGTGCCGTGTGACACGTACTGACGAATGAATGGTTGAAAAACTGCTCAATCGCAAACGGAGCCTGGGGAGTACCGATGTTAACTTCTCAGTATGAAACCCTGTATTATCACAGGGCAATTATGGTGTAAACCTTTCGTTCTTCAAACCAGCAAATTAGAACCATTAGTAAACAGTGAGTAAATGGCTCATGAGATCTGTAATTTTCAAACCGGCCGAGGAATGCAATTCATAGGCCAAATGCTGTTCCAATAGTCGTGATATGATTTGATTGGACGCCATAAAACCAGAGGTAGAGTCTTACACATCAGGCATGCCAATCAATGTAATTAGCTCCCACCAATCGACATTCTAAAGTGGTACTAAGAGTTCCCATCGGCAAATAGAAGCAGTAACAAGGGGGTGGTACATTATACAATGTCTAGAAACGCAACATTTACTGCATTCACCACACTTGCCATTCGCTTTTCGACGAAGGAAACTTGTGATCGAATAAGTAAAAAAAAATCTTTTTAAGCCAAGGAATCTAGATAGGTAGATATATTAGCTAACAGTCACATGACTGATCGGTAAACTGTGCTTCATCGTTTACCGCCTGAAGCTCGGGGCGCCCCGCAATAGCGCCTAAATTCTTGCAACGAGATTTATATGTACGTCTGAGCCATTTCCCATGCTTTGTTGTGTCAAAGAATAAAAGCTAAGAGCTAATTGTTCAACAAAGCCTATCAACAATCAGACAAATCCGTTTTCTGTTATACTTTCCCATGATTTCCCTGCTAAAGGCAGTCTGTCCTTATTGTAAAATACACACATGATAAAAGCACGTGCTTTGAGCGACACGCTGAGTGAAACCAATTCTAGCTTTTCGGTGCTTTAATGTCTTTATGAGGGCATAGAAGGTTTTAGCATATTTCCAAAGAAAAAGTTTCTTTTTGTTTTTTTGGGGGCAGTAACTTAGTTTCGGATTCTCCTCGTCAGTAACTAGCATCATCTTGGTACCAGTTAGATGACAAATTTAAACCAGCACCAAAATTAGCTCTAGTTAGACGCTTGCCTCAAGCTTTGGTTTTCTGATGAGAATGCAGAATCCGAAATAGTGTTTTGGTTTGTGAACCGAAATGTCTGACACTTCCTCATTAACAAACCAGAGCTTCTGTACATGTCTTCCGAGATATCAATGCACGAAAGGTCGAGGCTGTATGGCAACTTTTGCATGAGGTCAAATCCGTCGATTTTCAATTTAGCCCACCTGAATCCAAAATTTATTAAGGAATTACGACACGCGAGTTTAGAATTTTTATATTTGCTTCTAATTGATGTACGGGAGTTTCACATATTCGTGTTATTAAAGAGCTGTGTTGGAGCTTTCGGGATTTTTAAGTAAATTTAATTAATACCTTTCAGTTTTATATTATAAGTCATTTTGTCTTTGGGGAATGAATCAGTTTTTCTGTTTTCTCTGGAATTATTACGTTATGAAACCTAAGACAAGACGTGAAAATCGGCTTCGTATTTTACCTTCGACTTTCTCGTTTTCTCACACTTTACTTCTGCCGAAATCTTCTGAATAGTGTTACTATTTTTATTAATTAATATTGTTTATCTTGAGTCCATTGTATTGATGAAGGGGGTCGTATTTCCATGTCATTGATCTAGAATTGTTTGCTGACGCCAATTTCGGAAAATTTTTAATTTATGGATTAATTGCGTCCTTTTTATTTTCAAAGTGAATCAACCTCACATACTCGCTGTGAGTGGTGTTATAACAAGTGCAAGTATAGTGAAGGTCAGTCTTTGTCTGAGACAGCCTGTGTTTGTCGGTGGCCCGGCTAGTGCAGTGAATTGATCTGGTGCAGACGAGCGGACGCCGCTGGAGAAGCTGAGCATTCTGTTATTTATTTTCACTTTATACTTTGTTACTGCGACTTAATAGATCCCATTTCCTATATAACCTCGTGCCTAAATAGTCGAGGGTGAAAATAATACGAATCTTATCGCTGAGCCCCCTGATATTCCAATGGATGTTCCCAAAACTACTTCCTCCCCTGATTCATTAAAACATACCCAGCCAGTTCAAAAGGACCTTGGGTGGTCTATATCCGGCCCAACACGAAATCGCCTAATATTCTAGAGATCTCACTGTGTTTGAGCTATTAAGACACGCGTTATATTGAATGACCTTGACCAGGAAAACCAGATTGCTCGCTGCGAGCGTTTAGGGTGTATGTACCTATAGGACAGTGGAGATCGATGGGGTCGTTGCCAAACCGGGTCTGAAGTGCGAAGTACGTGTTGAAGTACGGGACCCTTCACATAAACAAACAGGTAATTATTCTAGAATGCAAGCAATTGTATTCAGCGAAAACTGAAGATAATAAGACGACTTATTCTCCATCAGACTCCCTTCGGGTTACTTTCTCCGGGTCTTCTCTTCCCAACTATGTCCTCCTTGATAAGGTTCGTCTACATGTTCGCCTGTTTGTACCGCGGGTAATGAACTGCAGCAATTGCAAGCAGCTGGGCCACATAGCCAGCTATTGTGGCAATAAGAAACGGTCGGCGAATGCGAAGGAGAGCATGAGGATGACGCTAGCGGTGGAGAAACTGAAAAGTGTATTTACTGTGGGGGCCTTCCGCATGCTCTTCAATCATGCCCTACGTACAAGCAGAGCAGGGATAAAATTAGGCGCTCCCTTAAGGATCGCTCAAAGCACTCTTATGCCGAAATGCTAAAGAATGCTTCGCCATCTGTCCCTTTCGAAAATTCCTTTGCTCTTTTTTTGCTCGTGGTGAGCAAGAATCTGATGATCCACAAGAAGGAACATCTTTTGTTAACCCGGGGAATCCAGGAAGAGGAGAAAACTAGCCAAGTTGCACCAGGAATTGGAAATTTTAATTCAACTAAGTAGTATCCAGCACTTCCAGGACACAAAAAACCCCAAGTGTCCCCTTTTTAAAACAGATACTCAATCCAGTAATGGGCTATTAAATTGTTCTGACATAGTGGACCTATTTTTCACAGCTTACAATGCTACTGTTCCTCTTAAAAGCATTCTGATACGTTTTCTCCCTTTAGTGCAAACATTTTTGAAGCAGTTTACTGCTAAATGGCCCCTCCAGGCAGCGATCGTATCCTTCAATGGCTAAGTCACCAAACGAGATCACTGTCCTACAGTAGAATTGCAGAAGTGTCCTCCCGAAAATCGATTCCTTCAAATTTTTATTAAACGGTTTAAAATGTGATGTTTTCGCATTATGTGAAACTTGGTTAACTTACGATATAAATCTCAACTTCCACGACTTTAATAAAATTCACCTAGATCGAGAAAACCCTTATGGAGGAGAACTTTTGGGGATTAAAAAGCGTATTCTTTCAACCGAATGGTTGAAATTTCGCTTGTCAAGTTCTAATTAAAGGCAAAGACCTTTGCATTGCTTCCATCTACATTCCTCCTAGAGCCTCGGTAGTGCACCGAACGCTTTGTAATATCACGGAATCCTTTCCGGCACCTCGGCTAGTTCTAGGAGACTTTACCTTGCACGGTACGGTATGGGGCTATCTTCATGATGATAATAGATCAACAGTAATCCAAGATCTGCGACAATTTCAACATGACCATCTTAAACACGGGAGAAATGACGCGGATTCCTACACCACCAACACGCGCGAGCGCGTTGGATTTATCGCTATGCTCGACATCGCTACAGTTAGATTGCATGTGGAAGGTGATCCCTGATCCCCACGGTAGCGATCATTTGTCTATCGTAATTTCAATTGCTAACGGTTCAAGACCATCAGAAACAATTAATGTTTCGTATGACCTCCCACGGTCTCCCACCCCGTGGTGGTATAAAGAGTGCTCAGAGCTGTACGCGGAGAAGCCCACTGCATATAAAGCCTTCCGGGAAGACAGGTTACCCGCTAGCTATCAACAGTACGCATCGTTAGAAAGGCGAATGAAGAGTCTAATGAAAGCCAAAAACGCAGTTATTGGCGCCGGTTCGTAGACGGGTTAACGAGAGAAACAGTGATGAGCACTTTTTGGGGTACGGCTCGGCGTATGCGTAACTGAAACAGTACTAATGAGATTGTGGAATATTCAAACCGCTGGATATTCGCTTTCGCCAAAAAGATCTGTCCGGACTCTGTCCCGGTACAGAAAACGTACCGCGCCGCGTCTCCTCACGATACCGCGAACGAAACACCGTTTTCGATGGTTGAGTTCTCACTTGCTCTCTTGTCATGCAACAATAACGCCCCAGGGTTAGACAGAATCAAATTCAACTTGCTGAAGAATCTGCCAGACACTGCAAAAAGGCGCTTGCTGAACATATTTAACAAATTTCTTGAGGGTAACATTGTTCCTCGTGACTGGAGGCAAGTGAAGGTCATCGCCATCCAAAAACCAGGAAAACCAGCCTCTAACCACAACACGTACCATCCGATTGCAATGCTGCCCTGTATTCGGAAGTTGTTTGAGAAAATGATCTCGTTTCGCCTCGACAATTGGGTCGAAGCAAATGACTTACTGTCAGATTCACAATTTGGCTTCCGCAAAGACGAAGGGACGAACGATTGCCTTGCGTTGCTTTCCACATAAATCCAAATGGCCTATGCTAACAAAGAGCAGATTGAATCAGTTTTCTTGGTGATTAGGGGGGGGGGGGGGGGCTTTTGACTCAGTTTCTATCAATATTCTGTTAGAGAAGCTGCACTAGCATGGTCTTTCACCAATTTCAAATAACTTTTTGCTAAACCTGTTGCTGCACTTTTCGCATGGCGATTTAACAACATTGCGATTTAGCTACATGGGTCTTCCCCAGGGCTCATGTCCAAGTCCTCTACTCTACAATGACATTGACGATTGTCTTGCCAATTCATGCATGCTAAGGCAACTTGCAGACGACGGGGTGGTCTCTGTTACAGTGTCCAATGCTGCCGATTTTCAAGGACCATTGCATTGGTCGTCTTTTCTAGGAAGCGTGAGCCGGCGCCACTCCAGCTTCTATTAATGGCTGTAACGATCAATCAGGTCTTCACATTTAAATATCTCGGGGTCTGGTTCGACTTTAAAGGTACCTGGGGATGTCACATTGGGTATCTGAATCAGAAATGCCAACAAAGGATCAATTTTCTCCGGACAATAACTGGAACATGGTGGGGTGCCCACCCAAGAGACCAGATCAGGTTATACCAAACAACGATATTGTCGATGATGGAGTAGGGTGTTTCTGTTTCCGCTCCTCTGCGAACATACACTTCATCAAACTGAAGATAATCCAGTATCGTTGCTTGTGCATTACCTTAGGTTGCATACACTCGGCCCATACGACGAGTCTCGAACTGCTGGCGGGTCCCCTTCGATTTTGGGAACTCTCATATCGATTGCTCATCCGATGCGATATTCTGAACCCGTTGGTGATTGAAAACTTCGAGAGGTTCGTCGAGCTTAATTCTCAAACCCGATTTGTGTCTTTGTACTTCGACTTCATGGCACAGAGCATCAATACTTTTTCGTATAATCCCAACCGTGTCCGTTTCCTAGATACTTCTGATTCTACTGTATTCTTCGAAACATCCATGAAGGAAGAGATTTATGGAATCCCGGATCATCTACGCCCGTAAGTGATCCCCAATATATTTTATAATAAATTCCGAGAAGTCGACTGTGACAAAATGTTCTACACTGACGGATCAAATCTCGATGGGTCCACTGGCTTCGGTATCTTCAATAATACTATCACTGCTTCATTCAAGCTCAATGATTCCGCTTCAGTTTACGTCGCAGAGTTTGCAGCCATTTAGTACATTTATAGCCGTAAGCACAAAGCCGTACCAACAGTTTTTAAGCCGGACTAACTTTTAAACCGGACTAAAATATTTGACTAAGCTTTAATCAAACGATGCTGTCATTTATATGGCTGCGTTCTGATCTGCGTTACACGTCAATGTTAAAAAAACAACAAATTCAATTTGAAGAAAATGTGTAAATTAGACAACATGGTGAATTGTTTTTCTTTCCGATATTTTCGTGCAGTAATATAGCTTTTCTTCGTCAAATGTCTCGTTCTATAGCTTTTGAGTACAATTTTTGTCAACTTGTAGCCGATATGTTTCTGAACTTAGAACTTTAATGTGTTGGATAGTTGAAAGTTGGCCGATGATGTACAGCGCTTTGTAGTGACATAATATTAAATGCACAAAAGAAAATAAATTGGTATACCATGTTTTTATTCAGTTTGAACTCGTCGAGTTAGAGGTGGTGGTTGTAATTGGTGCCATGATAGTTATTTCTCGACAAACATATGATTACGGGTTTTAAGCCAACTGTCAAAATTCTCTTTGAAAGGAAATTCCGGACAAACTGTTACTGGATAAACACAGTTCATAGCAGTTACACACTTAAAATCTATTACCTACCAGCAGGTAATTTAATTTGCTGTCCTTTTTTCACGGCCGGAAAACAATGGAGAGGGAATGATTTTTTTACTCCAAATTAATGGGATGAAGTTTAGTCGGCTTTGGGGAATATCTTATTATTTTTGGGTAAATTTGGACTCTCTTTCGTTTTTCGTTGGAGGAAGTAGGATTCGCAGATTTAAGATTACCTACTGCTAGGAAATGCAAGTTTTCTGTGTAATGCGGATAAATATACACGGTAAAAAAACTTTACCTATTGTATTCAAATTGCCCATTTTCGGAAATTATTCGAGCTGTCAAAAATGGGTATTTTTGCCACTGACAATGAGTGCTTTTTATCCATTTCACAACAACTCGATGAAAAATCATGAAGAATTATTTTAGGCGAGTTAACCTGCAAACTAAGGTTCGTAGCGGAACCTGCAAATTATCGCCCTGCATCTGAATCCGTGGCGGAAACGGCACATTTCGGCAACGCTCATAAAACAAGGGCTGTTTAGACTACTGAGGATGTTGCAAATATGCGCCAGTGCGGCATTTTTAGAGCAGCCAAAAGATCCAGCCGTCAAAAATATATCCAGTTGGCGATTTTATTTTGTTAAGTAGTTAAAGAGACAATAATGTTAAATGAATGTTAATTTTTGTTTTTTTTAATTTGGAAATAATTCTATTGGTAGTATTTTTCATTCTGGCGCGATTTTCATGAATGAATATGTTTTACGCATTTTGTTGTAACAATTCTACGAAAAATAATGGTTAAACATACCCAGGTTGACGTACAAGATCTGTATTCATTTATGGGTATGGACTCTTTACCCAGTTAATGGGTTATTCCACTTTTATTGAAAATGCATTAATTAGTACTTTATTTTATCAGTGTAGTTCGTCAGTGATTGTCTTTCCTACCTGATAAACTGGCTTATTTATTGCCATCTTTATTGCGAGCAAAGGGAGCCATATTTATCCAGAAGAAAATCGAAGAGAGGATTGAAAATAACGAAATGTATGCAAGAGAAGCATGACAATTTTTTGCATATTTTTGTCTTATTCCGGTAACATGATGCTGCCATTTGCATTGCTGCGTTCTGGTCAACAATACACGGCAATGTTAAAAAACTGTACAGTGAAGTTAATTTAAAACTCACTGTTTATGCCATTTATTAGTCTATGTATTTATGTTTTTAAAACGATTTTGAAATTCTCGATTTAGCTTAAGGGGTTACACCACTGTAGAGCACGAAAACATAGCCTTATTTCGAGATTTTTTTATTGCTCAATAAAAAGGTCAATCGACAGATTGTTGAGTGGGATTTATAACATAAGTATTGAATCAAACAAAATAATTTTTTCGAGCAATTTCATCACAAGATGGCGGCTCTGCAGCTTTTTTACCTTATGCGCGTTTTTTAAAAGGTATTCACGGCCGTGATGTTTAACCTAGTGCCAAAAACTAAAGTTTTTCTGATTCCTTATGTCAATAGCGATGTACGTAGGATATTTTCGATATATTAATTTTACGCAGAGTGAGTGAAAAAACGTCGAAAATGTCATAAATCTAACTAATAATGCTAACCATGCATATGGAAGACCTACTTTGCTGAAAATGAAGTAATCCAAATTATCAGCACGATTACCCAATCAAGCCTGAAATACCAAAAGTCCAGAAATTGAATTAATAAAAATTACAATTAGTTACTTCCTATAGTCTGCGATCTGTCTGATAATGAATTGACCATTATAAATTTACAAAATGAATCTGATACTGGATGTAGACAGTTAATCTTCACGATCCCGACGAAATCCGGTGTAAATCATATCTCAAAATTTCTTGGACCAATCGTTTTGAATTTTGCACAGTTTTTCTTCTTCGTATCATTGCCCAGGCTACAACAGCTTTTTGCAAACTGCTTAATGTTATTATTTTACAATAACATGTTAATCGTTGTTCTAGCAATAATCGGACTTTGATTTTAAAGTGCTACGAAAAAATCGAAAATCGACCAAAAAATAAAAGCCTTAGTTACTTGTGAAATGCTGCGAAAAACAACTGTGCAAATGTCTCAGCGTTTGGTCCTAAGACAAGACATGACAATAGAAAGGGGCGTTTTTGTTCCAATTTTACGTCAGAATGTTCCAGCTCCTGATTGGTTGATTCTGACTTTTTGCACCGTACGCAATGTTACTGCAGGGATAGCTAAATGATGTTTGGCAGTGTTGCTATATTTATAGAAAAATTATGTAATTACTTTTGACAAATAATATTATTATCGTTAAAAGAGTAAAAATGAATAAATGAATCTAAAATTTGTCAGAAAATGGTTTCATCAAACCTTACTAAACATCCATGACATTGAAAAACGGTGCCCTTTATTAATATAACGGATTCAAGATACAAAATATTGCAGGCATAAAATAAATTAACAAGAATCCATTTTCATTTTAAAAAATAGCAACACTGTTTGGAAGATTTCGGCAGGGTGGAAATCTACGAAAAGAAGAATGTCGAATGAAAAACAAGATTGTCTTGTCTTAGGTTTGGTCCAGTAGATTTTGAGTTATAGTGTATACCGCAAAACAAGTTTTCGATGTGGCGCCTGACTGAAAAGACAAACAATCTTTGTATCGAAAATACCGATAATATTTTACACAACCTTCCTTAAGTTTCGACACGATTTAGACGATTTTTCCGTGTTCAACTTTTTGCTGTTCTATCATTAAGAATTAAACCAAAATTTAAACTTCAGCGGAAATGCAAATCGTTCAAGATATGCTAGAAAACTATAAATTACCAAACAATATAAGCAAGCTCCGTTAACATTTAAATAACGATCAAAATGAGAATATTTGTAGCAGCTTGTTTGCCGTCATATTTAAAAGTGTTACTTAGGCTATATGGCATGGCTTAATTTCCATTTTTTAATTCAATCTTAGTTTTGAGCTCCTTAGAAAGCAGTAAAAATATAAATAAACTTCCACTTGCTTATTGTGTTTCTTGTGAGAAGATATAACTAGAAAAGGGTACAAATTGTGATTATATATTCTTTTCTTTTACTCTTGTTAATATAACTAAAAAAATGTGCGAATGAGAAAATTAAACTTCACTCATTTTGATAGCCATAGGTAAACTAACAATTGAAAACAATTTTCATCTTTGAATCCAATTATAAAATGTTGTTCGACGGTTTGTTTCAAAATGATTCGACTTCTGCTAACCTGCAATATTACTCTTCGATGTGGCGTTTTGAAATGAGCGTGTAGCACCTTGTAGATATAGGACGATAAAGAATATTAAAAAAATTGCATTTACAATTCGATTACACCTGTTTTTCGTACGGGATAAAACTTGCTTACTTGCCGTCATATGGTTTGTGTGCAACATGGGCCATGATAATGCAAATGAAGGTCAAAAAGTTGATTCAAATTATTGAGATGTATGCAAGAGGAACATGGCGGCCTTTTACACTGTTTTCGTTTGGTTTCAGGATGCAGCCATTTCTGCAATGACAGGTACTAATGTCTTAGACCGGACTAAACTCAGGCCTAAAATCAAAGATAGTACCGTGTGGCGGTACCAACTAATTTCAAGCTTACCGCTATTAGATCATCGACACTCTGCCCACAGATCATTCCTTCATCATTTCGGACAGCTTCAACTCTATCGAGGCTCTTCGTGCGATGAAGCCCAAAAAGCAAATCCGCTATTTCCTGGGGAAGACACGGGAGTCCTTGTGTACGTTATCTGAAAAACATCAGATTACCTTTGTTCCCCTCTCATTGCTCTATCCCGGGCATTGAAAAGGCCGACTCTTTAGCAAAGGTGAGCGCATTAGAAGGTGACATATACGAAAGACCAATCTGTTTCAACGAATTTTTTAGGATTTATTGTCAGAGGACCCTCAGCAGTTGGCAAACCTCGTGGAGCAATGGTAAACTTGGACGATGGCTACATTCCATTATCCCACAGGTATCTACGAAGCCTTAGTTCAGAAAGATGGATGTAGGTCGGAATTTCATTCGTATAATGTCCCGACTTATGTCCAACCAGTGCACGCTGGATGCGCATTTGCAGCGTATTGGGCTTGCGGAGAGTAGTATGTGCGCTTGTGGCGAGGGCTATCACGATATCGAGAACGTTGTCTGGGTATGCGCCGTTGGACACCACGACTCAGTTAAAGGATTCCCATGGGCCCCGAGGTAGACTACCCAATGTCCCAGTTCATCATATGCTGGCAAATCGCGATCTCCTCTATATGTCCCTTATTTATATTTACATAACAACGATAAATATCCCAATTTATTTCTCGTTTTTAGTAGTTTCCTCCTGCTTTGCGGAACCGATCAGCTCCAGAGTGCCACTATGTGACCGCCGTCGCCCTTACCATTACGCCTGCATAGAAAGAAACTGAAGCGAGAGCGACTCGAGGTCCGATGACTTTTGAAGTATTTCCCGCGAGTCCGAAGAATACCATCCGCAAACCCGGTACTCGACGACCGAAAGTTGCTAGTTTTGTTCTTCTTTCTCTGTTACCGTACACACTTTCTCTCACCTGTCTTTGATACAACTGCTGCTACACCGATGTTGGAAATAACTCCCTCTGAATATCTTGACCAAGCATAAGATCTCACCAACACTCTGATGATAAGATGAACGTTTTAAGCGTCAGCCTACAATTTACCGCGCTCGCAGTCCATGCATTCAATTGGACAAATTAATAAAAAAAAACAAAAATAAAAAAATAACTCTCATATCCCCTAGACAACACGTTGTTCCATGGTCACATGACCTGGAACTATAGTGATAACTCACTCCCTGCCAGAATGTGATCCGTACACCGAAAACTAAATATCAGAATAACGGTCCGCGCGACCATCCAAGAACACCCGCGAATAAGTGAATGACCATACAGGTTACAAAATCGGATCTATGCACGCGAAATCACATACACGCGACAAACACATCACCATACGAATGCTTAAACCCTTCGCGATCATCCACGCATAATTACGCCCGCGATCGCGCCAACTTTATAACACCCCGGCAATAAGATGAACGCTTTAGTACCTACGAAGTTACAAACGCTGTCTGAAACGCAAACCTACAAACGCCCGTATGCTTGTGATAATATATCGGTCACGTCCGTAAATATTTATCCTCCGTCTTAACAACTTTTGTGCATACATTCAGGTACACCAATCAAAAAATAACGTTCCTTTTCACTAGACAACACGTTCCATGGCGACATGACCGGGAACTCTAGTGACATAGAAGAAATCACTTTCTTCTAGTATCTGAACCGTACACTGAAATTTAAATGATTCACGGTCCGAATATACGAAATGACACACGGTCGTAAAATGGAATTTATACACGCGAAATTACATACACGTTAGCAAACGTGACATACAAACGCACACGCGATCGAACACGTTAACGTACAAATGCTCGAATACTTCGCGATGGTACACGCGCTCGAGAAATCCGTACGCCTGCACATATCTGAACCGTACATTGAATATCACATTCAGAATCACGGCCCGCTGCAAGTGGCCCTAAGCAGTGTTTTAGTGGGCGACATTGCTTGTCTTGTCTGCAATTGTAGTGTTTCATTCTAGCGGGGAGCCCTTCCAAGAATCTAGCTCTACAGCTCCAGTAGGACAACTCTCGAAAAAAAATATTGAAAACATAAATGAATAAAAATGCCCTTTATCATCAAATTGGAAGGTTATTTTGTTATCAACAGTTTCAATATCTCAATGAGTAGTTTCAATGTCTCAATGAGTATTCACTTTGCTCTCAATGATAGTATGATTTTTTTATGTCATTGGATATTTTTTCTGGTCTCGATTTTGCTAACCGTCAAAACGACTAAAACGATAACTTTACTAGAAAATATGAACCAAAAATTTTTCTATTTAATGCAGAGACAACAAGATAAGATCAAAATTTGATGTCATATTTGACAAACATAAACTGCGATCAAAATAAGGTCTCTATACATCTATATCTTTATCACAAACATACACCAAAAATTGTTTAACCTTGTTTATCTATTTCAAGTAAACAAATGAATTTCTCTTATATCAAAAACAATAACGAGCATATTAAATAGCAGTGAGTTAATTTTGCAATAATATCACACTCTATGGAGAGTTGTAAAATAGCTACTGTTCCATTCTGACTGGTTACAGGACCCATTACCCGAAATTTTTTTCGATGACCTAAAGCTTCGTGTAAAATTAAACCTTAATAAATTATGACTTCAGGTCTATTTAATTCATCACGACTTAAGGTTGACGCACTAATCTCTCTGCTGCCTTCGATAATAGACCTAACCAAGCTTGACAGACAGTTCAGTGATTTTTTTTCTGGATTGGATTCAGTCGTATCATATCAGGTCGTGGAACGCGGGGAGTCTTTGATCCTTCATATTTTTGCTCCTCATAAATGATTTATGTTTTCATTGGTTCAAGATATCATTCATCGACGATCGTAAATTACTACTTCTTATCAGGGATCCTATTACAACGGTCTCTTGCAGACGCAGTTACATGCTTTTCTAAACTGGGGCAGCGTCAATAGGATGGTATTAACCCTTTATAAGGCGGTAGCAACTATATTGCCACCTTTTCGTTTAGTTCATAACGCAGGAATATAAAGTGAGAAGTGTTCCAATCTTATGAAATCTACTCGTTAGGAGTCTGGCAACACTTCTTATTACTTTTTATTGAAATACAGTGAAAGTGTCAGATTGGCGAAGAGTTTTTTGAAAAAAATGCGGGGATTTACTTTTGGACAAATGGTGCAATTTGATGAAAATTTGTAAAAACATCTATTTTTGATCCGAAAATTTCGTTTAAGAGTGGTAAAAATTTCAAAGAAAAAAAACCGAATTAATGAACGTCTGTAATCTGTGGTCTCATTTTTCAACTTATCCTAAGAATGCAGGGGCTATTTACTGTTAACCAGATAATTACCAGTAACCCACCTTAATATCTTTCTGAATTTCTGATCCAGTTCGATTTGTCGAGGTTCAATAGACTCCAAACTAAATTTTCAGGACGTTGAGGAATATTCACTTTCTAAAGACTCCAAATTACTGGGATTTATTTTTCGTGTTTCAAAGGATTGCTATTCAGCGGAAGATCGTGCGCTCCGCTCTTTGTTGACTTCCATGGAGACACCCACTAAACCTCCCGAGCTACCAGGATCTCTGTCAGTTTTTCGACCGCGATCTTCTGTCCGTTCGTCGAGGTGTTTTTAAAACTGTTTTCATTCCTGATCTACGATATTCACTAGTTGTTCACTAGTTCTGCATAATGGGGATTTCGACATCCATTTAAGGATTAAAAATATTTAGTTGTATATTCACATCATTTTAGGCCTCTTCATATGTCAATCTATCGATCATATCGATGTACAAATGAAGTGCTCTATCTCGTCTTCGAATTCTCCAATCAAACGTTTCCTGGCCACGTCACGGTGGAGAAACACCGAAAATCTAGAACTCGAATCTAGGGACGGTAAAAACTTTTAGACCAACACGAAACAGATGACACGATTAAATTATATTACATCAAACAATCCCCGAACAACGTAATTGAAGCTGATCGAAAAACAATTCTTCACTAAACAACTAACAACTGCAGAAATACCGATGCGCTGAAACATGAAAGTGCCATTGAACATCAAATTACACAAAAATCAATCAACTCAATCCCATCCATCCCCTCTTCTCTCAGCGCTAACATAATTGTACAGCAAAGTGTATTCTTGGATCTCGATGCCACGAGCCGTGTCGAATGAACAAATGGAAAATCATCTTTCTTTTCCAGTTGGCAAAGTCTAAACAAAACTATTCAATAAAATGGAAGTCGGTATGGCATTGCGTAGTTGGAAAGACACGTGCTTGGTATGCAATCGAAAGGGGTTAAATTCCTACGGTTAGGTTATTCTAATCCAAAACATCAACTTTGTTCACAGCACCATTTTATTGGACTACTATAATACTGTAGGAAATATTGGTAGGTAATAAAAAGTCGCAAAAAAGTCTATCCACCCTGATGAACCTCATTACATTTTGGCGTACACAAGCATGTGTCTGTCATTTTATTCAATGCAAACATAGCCTAGTGGTCCGAATTCACAATTTAGAAAGACAAAAATGTTTGTAGCTAAACTTTATATTCTAGAGCTACGATGTTAATAAAAAAGGATAAACAAAGCTAAAATAATAAAGAAATCACAGGTCATATATTGGGAAATGGTTGAAACAAGATATACTTTCTAATATGTAGTTAGAGAAAGCTTGCTCTCTTTAAATTCCAAGTAATGAAATAATACAAATACGAAGTGAAGCCATTGTAGCAAATTTCCAATTTGAACTCTCTACATCAACAATGTTGCGATTCTTCTACCTCTAGTGCATGAATCCTCCCGTGCAACGAAATCCACCCACACACGTTACAAGCAACGGTCAGAAAAGTACATCATCGTACATACTTCAAACCATGGAATCAGATTAGTCTTCATGGATTCATCCTAGTACCACAATTATCGTTCAATCTTGCCATCGTTTTCGATACCTACAGCATTGCGAAGAAAGGATAAAAGAATAGCTGTGCTGCTAAGCTGCTCGATGGAAATCTTTTCCCCTGAGGAGTGATAAGATTCTAGGTACTGTACTTTCTCTGAGTATGCCAAGATGGTGCTCCGTTAGAGGTCATGAAACTCATACAACAGAGAGTGAAAAAGAATTCCTTTGATCGCAGAAATAACCTTTGCCAGAGCTTTTCAAATCTGCCAGCAACATTCTTTATCCTGGGAATTGTTTCAAGGAGAACATGCCAGCATCCGACGAAGAAATTGCTGATTGTGCATCGCGGTCATAATCCTCGTCAGTTCCAAGAAATAAGAAGCGTTAAATTTTTGGAAGTTAGTACATACCGACGGTGTAGTGGGCTATGCCGCCAGTTCCAACGAAAACTGTGAAATATTTTTTGCTTACTAGATGACATTCAAGTTGTGCAAACGCAAAAGTTTCATCCGTGAAATTTACTTTAAAAAATTACTGAAACTTGTGCTTACTTGTACCTATAGTAAAATCATCGTAGAAGAACTGCGTCGGTGGCAGGCACCTTATTTTTTATATTTAATTTTGTATATTAGATGTTCAGCCACAAGTGGTGATTTTTCATCCCTATTGTTTACATAATTTTGTTAATTACTATTAAGATTATGCTTTCGCAGGAAAGCAACTTTTGCAGTAGGAAGTTTTGAATCGTTTTCTTCCCTAGAGTTGTGGTACTGGTAGTACCGGTACCGGAAATCCCGGGAATACCAATTTTTCGTTTACGGTATTTGCAAAATTTTTGATAGATAATATAGTAGTTGGATCTGAAACTTGACGAGAATCAAAAGGTTATCGTTTCCGGAAACCTATCCGTGAAACGGGAGTCACAACGCTCTATAAGTAAAAACAAATCGCGACAGTAAAGTTGTTTTTGTCTTTGTCTCAGTTTGTCCAATCCACACTGGACGCGTTTGTAGGCTGGGGCCTCATAAACGACATATATTTTTGTATTGGAAATGTTGCGACAGCTTCTGTTCTTACGCTTCGTAAATTTGAAACGGTACGAAACTCATGTACGGCAAATGTAATGATTGCTTTGTCGTTGGGAAAATATGAACATTTTATCTAAGGGAAAGCTATTTGTTCAGATATGTGCGAAGGCAATACTTTCTACATATGCCTTTGTAGTGCGTTGTTGTAAACTCGCAAGATACGACCTGAAACTATCTGTAGCACACAGTTGTACCAATTACAAAGATACTTTGTTGATCAGAATAACCTTTCAGCATACAAAAGTTTATCAATGAGATCACGATTTTTGTCGATAAGTTTCACTATGAAGTGGTATGAATTTTGTTGAAAAAATCGAGTACCGGTATTTTACCGGTACTATTGGTACTGAGGGCTTTAATGCTGCAATATCGGTTTACACCAGAAATGATCAGTACTGGAACCTTAAAATCAACTTGCCTAAATTGGCACTGCATGTAGCGTTGGCGGTCTAAATATCTGTTTATAAATTAATAGTATTCCTGTTTATAAGAGGGGATGACTAATTTATATACACTGAAGTTTTTTTTATGCGGTTTTTTATGCGACTTTTTCATGCGAATTTTCAAAGTTATGCGGTTTTTTAATGGGGATTTTCAAAGTTATGCGATTTTTTATGCAGCTTCCTTTTAATTTTTAGGGCATCACCTGAAGCGACTTTTATCGAAAGATAGATCCTCCTGAATGCACTTGCTTAAACAAACGGCATAAAATGTTTATATCTTTATTTTGGGTTATAAATTACTAGACTTTGGGTTATGGATATGAGAAGCATTCTTGATGCAGTGAAAATAAAAACAGAAAATGACTGAATACCTTTTTACATTTCTCATAATAAAACTTATGCATTATGTGTAACCCATTTGAAAGCGTTGGTCGTTAAAGGGTTGATATACATGTTAATAATAGTATCTAATCACATAGGATAGCAGAAATGGTTGACAAAACTAAAGAAAATCACTTTTTCAGCAAGACGAGTTGGTTATTTGTAAAAATATTTATGAGCTACCTGGCGTCTCCATATGGGTATCTTCAAAAACATAGATTTAAAAACTTCGGCGCAAAAAGTGCGCTACATTAAACCTGTACATCTTGAAACTTCACTAAATTTTGAGTCAGATTCATGCTAAGTCAGTCAGGGTGATAACCTCAAAATTTGTAAGACGTATAAAGATAAATTATTAATACGATATTCAATTTTTCAATTATTTTCCTTGAAGCAGAACAAACATTATTAACTTTTGCACGATAAGCTTAAATCTATAGTACTCCAATCGACCGTGTAGTTCTTGAGATATCACCATTTTACTTTTACAAAACTTTTTTTTTCTTTTTTTAATAGCCCGCCTCTTACCCCCACACCAAAAAGCTCACAAACGGAGCCCCCTGGTAGTGGACACATCAGTTCTCAGCGTACAAAAAAAAGGTCAGCACAACAAAACAAAGTTACGAATCGCGGAAACGCTGAGAACAAAAAAAAAACATTACGAGACCGACAAAACACAAAATTTGACAAGAAGCTACGGCGAGTACCCAGCGGAAAAGAATCCTTTTAAGGGTCCCATCGTAGCTTTGCAGGTAGCTCATAATAATTTAAATTTATTTATTACTAATTGCTATAAAAAATGCATTTATCAATTGTTTTTATTAAAAAAATGTTAACCAACTACAGCTAAAGGAATAAGCTCGATTGGTGGTGAACGAAGTTTAAATTAAAAATTCTCCTATTTTATTTTTTAAAATTAGTTTCAATTTTGCTTGGAAACGAGTGCGACATGTTATTTGCTTTAAATCAGTAGGAAGCTGGTTGAATAACTTAGGTCCGATGAAAGAAATGCGTCTTTGACCAAGGTTCGTGGATACTCTGGAGTATAATAAATGATTGGCTTGTCTAGTGCTGTGAGCTCGAATGCCTGTTGTAAATTCTAGATTGTTATGAGCAATAGTATTATGCAAAGCATTGTGGATGTATATTATTGTTTGGTAGTTAGTCAACCCAAGCAAAGGTAAAATGTTATGGGCATTATTATTGTATAACAAAATAGTAGGGTACATAAATGGTTTTTTATAAATAATTTTAAGACATCTGTTTTGAAGCGTTTGTAGCTTTTTCAGATTCGAGATACTGGCACGGCCCCACACAGATACAAGGTAGTTCAGCAATGAGTGGATGTGCGCATAATAAAATTTTAGAAGTACATGCTGGGGAACAAAAGAGCATACTTTACGCATAGCCCCACATAACGATGCAACTTTTCTCTCTATAGATGTGATATGCTCAATCCAGGAGAGTGTAGGGTCTAAGTGAAGTCCTAAATATTTGAAGCAGTTAGTTTCCTGAATTACAGACTGTCCCATTCTTGGGTCTGGATGCACGCCTATAGCTCTTCTAGATGAACGAAACAGCATATATTTAGTTTTTGATAGGTTCAAGGAATTTGTTTATATGTAAAATTGCAAACCATTGTTTCAGAGGCGGCGCTACGCTTTTTGCCGCTCGGGACAAAAAGTTAAATTTGCCGCCCCTTACATATTTCTGACTAACCAATTTATCTCATCAATAAAGTTTTCCGCGGTGGTACATATATTGCACCCAAAAACGATATCTTGTTTTATTAAACTTTCAATAATGAAAAAACACACTTTTTTATCCATTTGGAATCAACAGAATAAAACGTATTCAAACTTGACCAAGTAGCTTTCCGGCAGCGTTGCGTATTAATCACGGTGAGCAAAGTGAGGTTACAACTCTGTTCACAAGGTCGCACTTAACATTTATGTGTCCGACAGCGAACTTCTTTGCAGATTTTAATTAATGAAATTCCAGTACTCTTTCCTAAACTGGAAATTGCAACTTAGTGACATTTTAAAATAATACCAAGAATTGATTTTGTGGGAAAAAACTAATGATACAGTGATCGGGGGTTTGAGGAAGGGTTTTTGGATTTATTTAACCCGTTACAGCCCGGCAGGGTAGCCGAGTACCCCCAAAACCGAAATACTCGCAGCTATGGCACTTTTTTCCAATATAGACACATTTGGATGTTTTGAATTCCAGAACTCAACCACTTTTAGAATATGTAAAAATACATCTAGTTCACGGTTATTCGGATTTCTGGAGGTAAATTCCAACACTGGGATATAAAATGTATAATAATATAATTGACTCCGCAACGCTCTTTCCGGAGCAGATACCCACAAGGCCGGGAGTGACCGTTCCGAGGTCAAATCGTCATATGACCACAACGATAAGAACCCTCCGAAATAATTTCAAGGTTACAAATTGTTTCTCAGTACTGGAATATCCTTCCGGAAATCCGGATTAGCGGGATTAACCAGATATATTCGTCGTGTTCAAATTCACTGATTCTAAAAGTGGATGATTTCCTGAATTCAAAACATCCAAAGGTTTCCAAAATCGATTAAAAATTGACATAGCTACAAACTTTTGCGGGTACCCGGGTTAGCCTGTTTTCTTTGTGTTGGACACACAACGGATAATTTGTGGGCTATCGTCACCTTCAGTAGCGAAATGAGAAGCCTCCGACCAGATAGGAGTTATGTGCCGGTGTAACAAGCAGTTCGGAAACACAGATTTGCGTACGGATCAAATCAATTAAGTCAGTGCTATTGCAAATTTGGAACTTTAAGTCGCTTGGCTTCCAGGGGATCGACCGAATTTTGCACGACGGGCTGTAAACTCGTAACTTCGGGGTCGTAGCATTGCAGAAACTTTGCTCGGCAGGACAGAAGGTGTGAAAAAGCTAGCACCGAGCAGCCACATTCTACCAGAGCGGCGGCACAACAAACAAGCTGGGTTTTATAATGCTAGACAAGATTCGCCCACGCTTGCTCAAGTAACAGCCAGAGGTGATATGAATAAAAACAAGAATCCAGCTTACTTTGCTAAAATTGACACGATGATGCTGTTTGCCGAGCATTTACTCAGATTACTTTTCGAACATCAAACATCTATCAAATTAGTATGAATAAAAATTAACAATTGGAGCATATGCTTAAAAAATGTTGAGCATGCTCAGATAGCATCTACTTTTTAAGTGTGACCTGATTCCTGTAATGAAACCGCATTCGTTTAATTTTCTACCAGTTCCTCTTCGATTACTTGCTGTTTTTATACGACGGTGGCCCTGATTTAAAAAAAATTTAAGTGTAAAGTAATTAGCGATCATTTTCATAAAAATCACTACAACAAAAACATTTTATAACTAATGATAGTTCCCTAATCTTGTGATTCCAGATAAATAGTATAGGTTAAATCTCGATGAAAAATGGTTATTTAGTTACTCCCTAATCCATTCCGACGGATCCTATTCAGATATGCTATGTTTTGCATCATACAAAACGTAGTATTCACTAAACAACAGTTTGTTAAAATATATGGAACGTGTATCAAGCAGTCATAATCAAGACTCACGAATAGATAAATTCGCTTCGAATATTGCTATATTGGTAGCCAGATACCTTTTCAGATTTCAATCCAGGATATTTCAGTGTCCTTCGTCAAGCAGGAAATTGGTATTTAGTGACATCTTAGAACATCACCAAGCATAGTTTTTGGTGAGGCAGAAACGGGGACCTGAGGAAGGGCTTCTGGATTTTTTTTACTACGTAACAGGCCGACAAGGGTACCCGGATACCCGCCAATAATGAATCGGTCGTAAATTGTCTCCATGTGTCCAGATGACTTCAAACGAGATCGCAATATTCATAGATCATCGAACTGATATAATTTGATGTGTCACATAACAGGTACAATCACTAAAAATGTTTAGTCCGAAGAACCGGATTCCGGAATATCCGGAACCGGTCGTAAAGTGGCCCCGTATGCCCAAATGACTCAAAAGGTGATTGAATTGTTCATAGATCATCAAGCAGATGTAATTTGATGTGCTGTGAGATATGTATATGCTGGTTTAAATATTCCACAGATAAGGCTTGCTGTTTCTGGGAATCGGTTCCTGGAAGTCTCTAGGAATTTGTTCCTGGATGTCCCGGATACTCCGAAAAGGTCCAGAAATAGTTCATGAGTATTCAATTTGCA
Source organism: Topomyia yanbarensis (assembly GCF_030247195.1). Classification (NCBI taxonomy): domain Eukaryota; kingdom Metazoa; phylum Arthropoda; class Insecta; order Diptera; family Culicidae; genus Topomyia; species Topomyia yanbarensis. The sequence goes on from NC_080671.1 coordinate 328,549,397, forward strand.
TTGCACATTTTTCAAAAAAAAACGTAATGTTTGGTATGCCTTTTGGTATAGATGGTGCATTTTGGATTTACTAGGTCCTCCAGAACCGGTGCCAGGATACCCGGATATGGCCATTACAATCCTTAAATGACTTCGAAGGGGCTGCATATAAGTTTTAATCATGTACGGGCTATGAATGATATGAATAAAACGAGAAAACGCTTATGCTAATTCTTGTTTTAGCAAAGTAAACTTATTAAGCATTTGCTCAAATCGGTATGATGAAGCATTTACTTTGATCAAAGTAGGCTCGAATTTCGAACAAAGCATTTGCTCTGTCAAACAAACATATGCCACCGGTTGGTCGTGTAACTTGTTTACAATTTTTTTTAGATTTTCCCGCATTGCGAATTTTTTGCTTATCCGATTCCAGTAATGTTATACGAGGAGGAATTTTTGAACAGCGATGCTGATGGTAGGTACCATTTTTTTCTTGATTTATTTGCAAAAAATGTACGGTATTTGTGTATTTTTAGCAGATTACGATGAAAACGTTGTACCGAATACCAGCACCGCTGAATTAAAAAAACGCAAGCGTGGAAATAAATGTGAAGATGATTTTCATTTCGTTGCAGTGCTGGAGCAGATGGGTATTATTTTATTGGAGAAATCTCAGTCGCCTGTAGTAAAGAGCCAAAAAGCCACAGCAGCGCAAAATATGTGCAACGAAATGATGATCAGATACAGAATTTCGATGACTAAAGACCAACTGATTAAAAAGATACACAACATGAAAGCCAGATTGAAAAGCAAAACTGATTTAAAACAAACAGGTAACCGGAAAATGGTATTGAATGCTGCTGAGAAAAAGTTGTTCGAGCTTTTAGGGGGCGTCGACAATCCGAGTGTAACAGCACGGAATTGTAGGTTTAGTATAATCGATACGTTTCCAATGTAATAACATGTTGCCCAATTATTTAAGATGGCTTGTCAATCGGGAAAACAAGAAACGACCCAACATCTGTTCTAGAAACTGTTGTTTGGTGAACACCGAGGTCCTCGCCAACTCCAACCTGAAATTTGGAAGCAAGCTAATCTCAAACACCATTTTGAAGTGTGATGCTAAAAACATCAAATCTGTCGATTAAACAATCAATTGGGTTACATGTAACATGCAATCGTTTTATAGAGAATTATCACAAATCGAATCATCAGGTGAATATCACTAGTTAAACTGTCAAAAAGTTAATTTTGTTGTTGCAATATTTAATAAAATATGCGCTATTTATTTAATATTTCTTCTTCTTCTTTAACACTTCATTTTGTGTGTATTGCTTAAAGCACCTCCTCGCGTTTCATCATAATCGGCCAAAAAAAGTTCTACCAAACGGTCCACGTTTTGACGAGAAAATCTATACAAATCTTTAAAATTTCTGTCATCCCCGAAACGTCGAGATGTGTAAATTTTCACAGCACGGATGGGATCACATTCCCAATTGTTTATTCCAGCAATTAATGGAAGTGGAAGTGGCAGAGAATTTAACGAATACATTTTGATTACAGTCACAATTCACATTTAAAAAGTAAATGCTACCTGAGCACGCTGAATGCCGTGCTCAACATGTTTTGAGCATATGCTCAAATTTTGAACTTTTATTCATACCAATTTGATAGATGTTTGATGTTCGAAAAGTTTTTACTCGTGAGATTTTTTTTATCATACCAATTTAAGTAAATGCTCAAAAAACAACGTCAACATGTTAGTTTTAGCAAAGTAAGCTCGAGTTTGATTTTTATTCATATCACCTAATAGCAGACTTAAAGCTAGACGTTGAAAAATTAATGATAATAGTATAAATGACCCTCGGACAAACCCAACGGAATTTTCATATTAATCCGGAACCGGTTATCTGACCTGACCAACATATACAGCCTAAGAAACTTGAATGAATTCCCGATTGTTTGCAAGTTTGGTTAAAATCCGTTGACAATTGTTAAAACTAGAGCGAATTAAGCACTTAAATTGATGACTGAAAAGTATCACGAGGGCGCAAACGTTAAAGGTGTTTTTTTGTTGGACACAACGGTTAACGGCTCGTCTTTCACGAAAGCTAAGCTCGTATGCATGATCAAAGTTGACTTCAACGTAAACAAAACACATGGTTAGTAACGTGCTTGTTGAGCAGCAACTTGTTTGACAGAAATATGATCGAGCAAATGCTATGTTCGAAATTCGAACCTACTTTGATCAAAGTAAACGATTAGGCATACGTCTCCCAACCTTTGAACGGAACGGATCGTTATATTTCACAGTGGTGTTCGGTGTGTAAATTTCAGTGATTCAAGGTCATCCTTTGTTCGTTCGTTAGCTACCATTCTGCTGGTGCCGGCAGTAAATCCAGTACATTGTTTTCGCTGGTGCGGAACAATCGACGTTGTTTGCAGATAAGTTTTGCTTTATTTTTTTCCTCGTTTGCTTTCTTTCCTTTTCCCTACTTTTACTCTACCTTATAATCAAATAATAAGACACATTCCCGTTTATATAACGCTCTGCCCTCGTGCTTAAATGGCCGAGGGCGAAATACCATCTGATGTAATCATGGAAGTCCCTGATCCCCCTAATACTCGCATTGCTCCCCGTATAAAGCAGTACCCAGAAGGTTCCTCTGGGCCATGGGTGGTATATTTTCGGACCGGAGAGAAACCGGTTAATATATTAAAACTTTCTCGAGATCTGACTGCTAATTACCCGGCCGTAACTCAGATAACACGTGTTCGGGCAAACAAGATACGTGTTCTAGTGAATGATCTCGGCCAGGCAAACGCGATTGATTGCTGTGAGCGCTTTACGCGGGAATTTAAAGCGTACGTGCCTTGTGTGGCCTGTGAAATCGATGGGGTAGTGTCCGAACCGGGCCTGAAATGCGAAGAACTGTTGGAGCACGGGGTTGGCTGCTTTAAGGACCCCTCTCTTGAACAGATTAAGATCTTGGAATGCAAACAATTGTATACCGCAAACACCGAGGGAGGTAAGACTACCTACTCTCTATCAGGCTCGATTCGGGTGACATTCGCCGGGTCCTCTCTTCCTAACTACATCCTCCTTGACAAGGTTCGCCTACCAGTTCGCCTGTTCGTACCGCGGGTCATGAACTGCAGCAATTGCAAGCAGTTGGGCCACACAGCCACATATTGTGGAAATAAGAAACGATGCGGCAAATGCGAAGGAGAGCATGAGGATGACTCTTGCGACAAAGAAACTGAAAAGTGTATTTGCTGCGGGGGCCCTTCACATGCTCTTAAATCATGTCCTGCGTACAAGCAGCGCGGGGATAAAATTAAGCGCTCCCTTAAGGAACGCTCAAGGCGTTCTTATGCAGAAATGCTAAAGAATGCTTCGCCATCTGTCCTGTCCGAAAATCCCTATGCTGGTTTGGCTAACGTTGAGCAAGAATCTGACGACCCACGAGAGGGAACATCTTTGGTTAACCCAGGGGAATCCAGGAAGAGGAGAAATCCAGCCTCCCCTACATTGCCTCGTAAGGGTGCCAAGGTGTCGTCCACTCAGAGTGCGCCATCTACAACCAATAAATCCAACGGAAGTGATGCACAAAAGCCGAAGCAATTTGCTCCAGGACTTGGAAATATTAATTCTAACAAGGAGTACCCACCACTTCCAGGGACATCCAAAACCCCAAGTGTCCCCTTTTTTCAAACAGATACTCAGTCCAGTAGCGGACTAATGAAATTTTCTGACATAGTGGACTTAATTTTCACAGCTTTCAATGTTACTGATCCTCTTAAAAGCCTTCTGATACGTTTTCTCCCTATAGTGCAAACATTTTTGAAGCAGTTGACTACTAAATGGCCCCTCCTTGCAGCGATCGTATCCTTCGATGGCTAAGTCATCGAACGAGGTCACCGATTCGATCACTGTTCTACAGTGGAACAGCAGAAGTATCCTCCCGAAAATCGATTCCTTTAAATTTTTACTAAATAGTTTAAAATGTGATGCTTTCGCATTATGTGAAACTTGGTTAACTTCCGATATAAATCTCAACTTCCACGACTTTAATATAATTCGTCTGGATCGAGAAAACCCCTATGGAGGAGTACTTTTGGGGATCAAAAAGTGCTATTCTTTCAACCGAATTAACCTCCCTTCGACACCAGGCATTGAAATTGTCGCTTGTCAAGTTTTAATCAAAGGTAAAGACCTTTGCATTGCTTCCATCTACATTCCTCCTAGAGCCTCGGTAGGGCACCGAACGCTTTGTAATATCACGGAATCCTTACCGGCACCGCGGCTAGTATTGGGAGACTTTAACTCGCACGGTACGGTATGGGGCTGTCTTCATGATGATAATAGATCAACATTAATCCAAGATCTTTGCGACAATTTCAACATGACCATCTTAAACACGGGAGAAATGACGCGGATTCCTACACCACCAGCACGCGCAAGCGCGTTGGATTTGTCGCTTTGCTCGACATCGCTACAGTTAGATTGCATGTGGAAGGTGATCCCTGATCCCCACGGTAGCGATCATTTGCCTATCGTGATTTCAATTGCTAACGGTTCAAGACCATCGGAAACAATCAATGTATCGTATGACCTCACACGGAACATTGATTGGAAGAGTTACGCGACCGCGATATCCGTTAAAATCGAATCCACTCAAGAACTTCCTCCGGAGGAAGAGTACAGGTTTTTGGCTGGCTTGATTCTCGACAGTGCGAATCAAGCTCAGACTAAACCAGTACCCAGCGCGAATACCCATGGACGGTCTCCCACCCTGTGGTGGGATAAAGAGTGCTCAGAGCTGTACGCGGAGAAGTCCACTGCATATAAGGCCTTCCGGGAAGACGGGTTACCCGCTAGCTATCAACAGTACGCGTCGTTAGAAAGGCGAATGAAGAGTCTAATGAAAGCCAAAAAACGCAGTTATTGGCGCCGGTTCGTCGACGGGTTAACGAGAGAAACAGCGATGAGCACTCTTTGGGGTACGGCTCGACGTATGCGTAACCGTAATAGTACCAACGAGAACGTGGAATATTCAAACCGTTGGATATTCACTTTCGCCAAGAAGATCTGTCCGGACTCTGTCCCGGTACAGAAAACGTGCCGCGCCGCGTCTCCTCACGATACCGCGAACGAAACACCGTTTTCGATGGTGGAGTTCTCACTTGCTCTCTTATCGTGCAACAATAACGCCCCAGGGTTAGACAGAATCAAATTCAACTTGCTGAAGAATCTGCCTGACACAGCAAAAAGGCGCTTGTTGAATTTATTTAACAAGTTTCTTGAGGGTAACATTGTCCCTTATGACTGGAGGCAAGTGAAGGTCATCGCCATCCAAAAACCAGGAAAACCAGCCTCCGACCACAACTCGTATCGGCCGATTGCAATGCTGTCCTGTATTCGGAAGTTATTCGAGAAAATGATCTTGTTTCGCCTCGACAATTGGGTTGAAGCAAATGGCTTACTGTCAGATACACAATTTGGCTTCCGCAAAGGCAAAGGGACGAACGATTGCCTTGCGTTGCTTTCTACAGAAATCCAAATGGCCTATGCTAACAAAGAGCAGATGGCATCAGTCTTCTTGGATATTAAGGGGGCTTTTGACTCAGTTTCTATCAACATTCTGTCAGAGAAGCTGCACCAGCATGGTCTTTCGCCAATTTTAAATAACTTTTTGCTAAACCTGTTGTCTGAAAAGCACATGCACTTTTCGCATGGCGATTTAACAACATCGCGATTTAGCTACATGGGTCTTCCCCAGGGCTCATGTCTAAGTCCCCTGCTCTACAATTTCTACGTGAATGACATTGACGATTGTCTTGCCAATTCATGCACGCTAAGGCAACTTGCAGACGACGGGGTGGTCTCTGTTACAGGGCCCAAAGCTGCCGACTTGCAAGGACCATTACAAAATACCTTGGACAATTTGTCTGCTTGGGCTCTTCAGCTGGGTATTGAGTTCTCCACGGAGAAAACTGAGTTGGTTGTTTTTTCTAGGAAGCGTGAGCCGGCGCAACTACAGCTTTTATTAATGGGTGCAACGATCAACCAGGTTTTCACATTTAAATATCTCGGGGTCTGGTTCGACTCTAAAGGTACCTGGGGATGTCACATTAGGTATCTGAAACAGAAATGCCAACAAAGGATCAATTTTCTCCGAACAATAACTGGAACATGGTGGGGTGCTCACCCAGGAGACCTGATCAGGTTGTACCAAACAACGATATTGTCGGTGATGGAGTACGGGTGTTTCTGTTTCCGCTCCGCTGCGAACATACACTTCATCAAACTGGAGAGAATCCAGTATCGTTGCTTGCGCATTGCCTTGGGTTGCATGCACTCGACCCATACGATGAGTCTCGAAGTGCTGGCGGGCGTTCTTCCGCTAAAAAATCGATTTTGGGAACTCTCATATCGATTGCTCATCCGATGCGACATTCTGAACCCGTTGGTAATTCAAAATTTCGAGAGGCTCGTCGAGCTTAATTCTCAAACCCGTTTTATGTCCTTGTACTTCGACTACATGGCACAGAGCATCAATCCTTCTTCGTACAATCCCAACCGTGTCCGTTTCCTAGATACTTCTGATTCTACTGTATTCTTCGACACATCCATGAAGGAAGAGATTCGTGGAATCCCGGACCATATACGCCCGCAGGTGATCCCCAATATATTTTATAATAAATTCCGAGAAGTCGACTGCGACAAAATGTTTTACACTGACGGATCAAATCTCGATGGGTCCGCTGGCTTCGGTATCTTCAACAATACTATCACCGCTTCATTCAAGCTCAATGATCCCGCTTCAGTTTACGTCGCAGAGTTAGCTGCAATTCAGTACACCCTTGGGATCATCGACACTCTGCCCACAGATCACTACTTCATCGTTTCGGACAGCCTCAGCTCTATCGAGGCTCTTCGTGCGGTGAAGCCTAAAAAGCAATTCCCGTATTTTCTGGGGATGATACAGGAGTCCTTGTGTACGTTATCTGAAAAATCTTATCAGATTACCTTTGTTTGGGTCCCCTCTCATTGTTCTATCCCGGGCAATGAAAAGGCCGACTCATTAGCAAAGGTGGGCGCATTAAATGGTGACATATACGAAAGACCAATCTGCTTCAACGAATTTTTTAGTATTTGTCGTCAGAGGACGCTCAACAGTTGGCAAACCTCGTGGAGCAACGGGGAACTTGGACGATGGCTACATTCGATTATCCCAAAGGTATCAACGAAGCCTTGGTTCGGGGGGATGGATGTGGGTCGGGATTTTATTCGCGTAATGTCCCGACTTATGTCCAATCACTACACCATGGATGCGCATTTGCGGCGTATTGGGCTTGCGGAGAGTAGTCTGTGCGCTTGTGATGAGGGCTATCACGACATCGAGCACGTTGTCTGGGTATGCGCCGGGTATTGTGACGCTAGGTCTCAGTTAAAGGAATCCCTTCGGGCCCGAGGTAGACCACCCAATGTACCAGTCCGAGATATGCTGGCAACTCGTGATTTCCCCTATATGTCCCTTATTTATACTTTCATAAAAACGATAAATATCCCAATTTAGCCCCTCTCTTTTATTTCTCGTTTTTAGAGTTTCCTCCTGCCTTGTGGAACCGATCAGCTCCAGAGTGCCACTATGTATCCGCCGTCGCCCTTACCACTACGCCTGCATAGAAGGAAACTGAAGCGAGAGCGACTCGAGGTCCGATGACTTTTGAAGGATTCCCCGCGGGTCCTAAGAATACCATCCGCCAATCCGGTACTCGACGACTTACTAGACTGAGGCGCAAATTTGTTTCGCTGATCCCCCTTCTCCCCCCCCCCCCCCCGTTCGAGCGAAAGTTGCAAGTTTTGCTCTTCTTTCCCTGTCTCTCCCCTGTCCTTGATACAACTGCTGCTACACTGATGCGGAAATAAGCCACCCTCTGAATATCTTGACCAAGCATAAGTTTTAGTTAAAAAATTCAAATTAGTATTCTGTGTTCCTAGTTTTAAGATAGCTATAATTTTTACTCTTTATTGAAACTCTTGTCCTCCATCTTGTAAATAGAATTGAATCCCTAGTTTTAAGATTTCTGTGAAGTTTCTCATAAATATTTGTTCCCCCTTTTGTGCACTAAACTATATTGTTAGTTTTAAGATAACCGTAAAATATTTCGTAAAATACTATTACTCCCCCTCTTGTATATCAAAGTGAATCCCTTGTTTTAAATTTTTTCATAAAAAAATCTTTTGGCCCTCTCTTGTATATTGAATCTTATTTCTAGTCTTAAGATAGCTGTAAACTTTCTTTTCCTTTGTAAAAAAAAATATTTCAACATTGTAACCTCCTAGTTTTAAGATATCCAAAATGTAAAAACAAAAGTATTTGGCACCGCCAAGCTAACGCATTTGTGCCTATCAAATAAACGAAATGAATAAAAAAAAAAAAAAGTAAACGATTTAGCGTACCGATTTGAACAAATGCTCAACAAGTTTACTTTGCTCAAACAAGAAATAGCATGAGCATTTTCTCGGTTTATTCATATCACAATGTGTGTAGTGGCAAGCAAGAGCCCTTTTCTTTTACTACCGTACACACCTAGAAAAAATAGTGTAAATTTACATCTCCTAACCATGACATATACGAGCATCAAAAATGACTTAGTTTTACGTTTGATTTTAATTTTACATGACGTTTAATTTCGTAAATCATGTAATTTTACTCCACATACAGCGTTTGTTCTGAATGGTAGGAAGTGTAATTTTATGTTATTGCGCATGTAAAGTATATGTTTCATGTAAAATTAAACGGAACACGGTAATGTTCCGTCATTTCGTAAATTACAGTTTGTTGAATTGTGTCATGTTTGCAATTACGTCAACGATAAAATTCAGATTTTTTTGGTGTGTATCTTCAACGTTCACTGCCCACACAAAGCGAGACCAGCGAACGACAAAGATGCATTTTAGCCAGATCTGTAGCGTTTCTATGACAGCTGCTCACGATTGGATGTTAAGCAGATTTACGGCGACATAAACGCCCAGATAGGTCAGCAGGTACAAACCGGTGAACGAACCGAACAGTCTGCACTCCGTTACGAACGACAACGACCAACAATGCGTAATCTTCGCAACCACAGAAAGGTTAGTACAACACTCGTGAGCATGGACGCCGAGGCTCAACATCTGGCAGCTACGATGGTGCTGCGGAAATACGTGCAGAAGCTGGAGACGGCACTACCAACGGAAAAATAGGTCGGTGTGACTACTCTTGATGGCTGGAGCAACTTAACCACAGGCAACACTACTGAGATAAAGAGAAGAATACGGCAAAGGCGAGAATGATGCAGCACCATACGAGGGTGAACGAGAAACGATGCAAACAAGCACGGATCAGAAAAAATCGGTATTCGGACGAATAAACGGTAGATCCAGATAACGTGACGATAGAGCTGTACAACGATAATAAGACAAGGTAGTTTTACGAGATGGCGAATCGTTTTCGCGAAGGCTGTGTCACGGGAGATATGTTTTAAATGATCGATAGGTGGAAACAGTATTATGACAAACATCTGAATGGTGAATCAGTATAGTAGTAGGCGCTGATAGTAGTGCGCCAATGAGCCCATGGACGCCCGCAGCTTACGACACATTCCCAATACCGAATCTAAATGAGTATCAGAAGGAAATCATATGGTTGCAGAATAATAAAGATTAACTGCCGTGTGACAGAGAGGGTAATTGAGTAGAGCACTCCACTGAGTGATTTAGAAGACTTAAGAGGAAGAGATTTTACCGGAGGATTGTATGGTGCGCACGGTGACCGCCGATGAGCCCACCAGCAGGGAAATTCAGAGATGTATTCTGGCAGGTACTTTTGGCTCGGGTTTTCGGTCGAACAAAGTACGATACGGAACGAAGCAAACCGGCTACAAAATGTTCATTGAGCTGGTTGGCCAATGGGCTATGCAGACCTGTAGTGCTTGGTTGGTCAGGTTGACCCCCGCCAAGGGCGCCAAGCTAAGAGAGACGCTGAAATTTGCTGTATAAAATAAGTAAGGATAAATATTAAAATAAGTAGGATAAATGCGCTATGCACGCTAAATTACTGTTCAACAGTCGAATTGAAAATAAGGCACTAAAATTTAGTGTCAAAAGAGTACGCAACGGCCCTATCTGAATGGGACTAGATTCATTCACAATAAATAGCATTGAAATCAAATCTAAAAAATAAGAAGATTATATAACGAACTGCAATGACTTCCAATTGAAAATAGCGAAAATTGTTGCAAACTTAACGCTCGTTTTCGTAGTTGCATAGCAACAAAAAAGGGACAATTGTAGCAAAGACCATGAAGAAAGTTAGATCGTTTATCAGCGAGAAGATAACCCACATTTTGGTGTTTCGTGAAACGCTGGAAACTCTCAAAATTCCAAGACCTGGAGCTGTTTGCTTCGGCTTTGTGTCAGCGCTTCCTGTAGCTGTTATATTCGGTCGTTCATAACAAATGTTTTTACCCTAACAAATAAATCTCGTTCAAATACAGTTTTCAGGAGCAGTAACATATGTCCCACGATGGGGATCGTCAGAGTCATACTCTTCCCGAGCCAAGAGAGCATAACGATTTGTCGTGGTGAGACTTGGCTTTCTTTAGTATTTCTGTACAAAAAAGTGCTTAGAGCGGCTTTGATTGGATTTTGATTCTCTGCGTACTTACCACTCGCGGTTTTATTACTACAATGGCCTATTTGCCTTTATTTAGTGCAAAACATGACGTGCGGTACGAACTGTGCGAAGAACAAATCCAAAACAGCAATACTGCTAAAGGATACGAGTTTGAAGGGACATACAATTTTGTCCCGTCCTGTGCGATTGCCATTCAAAATCTGCACTCACTGGAGAAAGCGGTCCTTGAAACAACCAACCGCTTCACCCCACGTGTCACCTAATCAAAATAACAACACCGTTGATCTCAACTATGTAAACCGACATTTAGATGCTCTCAGTCCGTCATAATGTCTCCCGAACAAATGCTCCGGCCCTCGGCATCAAGCACCTAACCTCGAAAGCAAATCTGCAGTGAAGTTATTTTTTACATGTCTTCAATCTTTAGTGATCTGTTGGTACTTTATATTGATGGTTTCGATTTTCCGTGTCACTTTCCAAGGATTTTCTAAAAAATTGTTTTCGTGCTTTTTTATAAAAGTCTTCATATTTCGATATCTTGGTTTACTTTATAAACTAAGTGCAGAAAAATCATAAAGTAAGTCACGATAAGTGTGCGATTTTCAGTTACACACTCAATTATTGTTCGAAAGTCGAACAAAAAAGGAAAGTTAAAGTGGTGTTCAGGGTACAAAACTGAGACTCCGCCAAGGGCATCACAAGATCACGTTGTGGCTCTGGGACTATACTATTCGTTGTTAATACGGCAAAATATACGAGGCTGTGGTGATTTGGGCACGTCGTTAAAGTCGCAGACGTCAACCCGGTAAAAATGGTTCCCGAAACTAATCCAACTGGCACAAGTAGCCACAACGAGCAAGGTAGGTCGAATTCAAACGTTTCACACGAACATAACGTTTATCGCGATTAAAGAACAATGGTAATCACTAATAGATAATTATGTTGAGCAGCATTTGCCCCCCCCCCCCCCAAATTTTGTCGCTCGTGGTGGCTGCCTCCTTCGCCCCGCCTTAGCGCCGCCACTGCATTGTTTAGAAAGGTAACTAATCTATTAAAATGGAAATCTTTTGCGATGTCCAAACAACCATGAGCATTAGGCCGTTGCTCAGTTCTGTATACGTATATAATACTGATATAGCGCGTACAAGCGTTAATGATATTTAAAGCAAATATGTTTTACATATGCATTTTGTGCTATTATAGAGCAAATATTAAGTCAGTTTAATGGTAATGTAATACTGTTTTTCTTCGTTATGCATCTCCGCTTCAGGATTGCATTCGACAGTGCTTCGAACGAATGCAATATTGCCCAGGCAATAAAAGGAGCGCACTTGTCGTGAATAACGATGCAAGATACTCTACTCAAAACACACTAAAATTGATTTTAGTAAAATATTAATCATACCGAGTGATTAAAATATTCATAACATGTCATTTGAATTTGGGAAATTTATCAAACAGTAAAGGTAGCATAAGCAAATGTTGCAGAAGCAGTGCGGAAAATAACAGCCATTTGAAGCCGTCTAACAGCATACGCAGTATCGACAACGGACTTTGAAATTTGACATTCCATCTAGATCTAGTCGAGTAGATCTACTGTACATCCAACTACCCATTTCAAGAATGCCTGTTCCTACACGTACATTCTGAAGCCGCCTTCATATACAATAAGCCCCACGCGAATGCATCCACGTATCAATTGGATATTTGCAATATATTCGCACTTCCAGAGAGGAAAATATTTTTGATTCTGGCACGTATTTACACAAATGAAAATATTTATGAAGGTAGACAAGCATTGAAAAATGACATGAAACGATCTCACCAGCTCTGAATAAATAAATTCATGAGATTTCTGTGAAGAATTCTCCTCCATCCGTGAAGTTGTTGCATCAGCTACTCAGGTCCAGACGGCGCTGTAGACGCTAAGCGGAACGAGCGGGTGTATTTTTTCGCGACTTGCTTCACATACTTCAATGGCAAAGTTGTGACGATAAATCACTATGCAAAATTTCACTTTTCTCGCGATATTTCTACCTACTAACACGTTACTCAACAGGAAAAACTGCCTACTAAACGAATTACTTCATTTTCCTGTTGAATATACTGTATATCACTGAAAAACTTTTAAAAATAATGGATGTTAACGACACCACGTCCGGGCGAGAGCTATTCCATATTAAGCTTTATAAAAACTACCATGTTTTTGGCTTTGGCGCTTCTAGGCGCAGATAACCACCTAGTTACACGAAAAGAAGACTTGAATCTGAATATAACGAAAAATACTAGATCGTCCTGAAACTTTCAAAAAAAAGCAAATTATTTATTTTCCATAATTATTTGTTCTAGAGAAATTCTGGATCTTAAACTTTAAAGTGCTATAAAACATTTAATACGTATGCAGTTATTCTGAGAATTTGGAAATATATAATTCAACGTTAGTACAACAATAAAAAATATAATATCCCTAAAACTTGAGAATTTTTTTTCGTTTCAGTCTCCGGCCACGGTAAGCCGCTATTCAATACCATAGAATGTATGGCGCAGCTGTGTGTGCGTAGGGACTTCTCGACGTTAACGTCTTCAATCGCGTGAGCGTTTGCATGTCACGTGTACAAATTAATTTGTATAGTAGTGTTGTCATTCGCATATTTTTTATGATCGCGCGGTCAAGATTCTAGTATATAATTTTGTATTTATTATCCGTCGCGAATCCCGAACCCAATCTGACACGTCCAGGAGGGATCGGAACGCGATCAAAGTTAGAAACTATGTTACTATGTTTTAATTGCCGCAAGGTTCTACTGTATCGATTTTGTTGGCTATTTTCGGAAAATTTAAGACTAAGAGAAACTAAAGCAAATGGAATTGAAAGTTAGAAACTACCGACCCACGAGAAACCACCACACGGAAAAAATCCGTTTATAAATTCATGAACAAAAAATCACGGTATCGTGAACTGAACGATTTACGAAAATCGTGACCAAGTTCCTGAAATTATGGATAATAAACCTCGTATTCATGAAACTATGACTTGGGTGCAACGCCCAACTCCTACTTTGAAGAAGGCAAAGGATTCTTCAAGTTTCTTCTCGATCGTGTCCATATGAGCCTGCCTAGTCCTAGTTTTCCGTTCTAAGTTTATAACTGATTCACTCTAGAATACCTATCCGTCTCTCAATTTCATTTGCTTTCGCTTAGTCTTAAATTTGCCGAAAATAGCCAACAAAATCGATACAGTAGAACCTTGCGGAAATTAAAACACAGTAACATTCTATGACTTTGTGAACTATTTCGCAAGCACGTACAATATTGAATCGCGACCAATGTATTAGGAATCATGAACTAGTTCATAATGTTTGAAAGGATTCATGGATAATATTTCGGGTTTCGTGAAATAGTTCACGAGAAGATATGGTTTGATTTTGTGACCCAGCTCAGAGCCGCAGAAACCAGATCATGTTCAAGATGTAACAATTTCTGAATCAGTTCACGTCGGACTCTGATTAATGTTCCAAAAGCTATGAATAAAATCACTATTGAACCATTGCTTCTTTGAATAATGTTCATAAAGCGGTGAACTAGTTCACGTACAAAAATCGATTTGATAATAGTATGGCGGAAACTGTGACTGAATTTAACAAAACAAAAACAAATATCTCCACTAATAAAAGCGTTATATAGGCGTTACCGAATGGAAATAAAATATAATTTTAAAGCACATGACTTTTGTTAATGGTTGCTGTTTTCGTAAGGTAAAAATGTGATTGTTCCAGAATTCATGGCGCGTAATCCACGATTTTGGGAACAATTTTTTTCCGTGCAGAAATCTATTACGCATCACCACGCCAAATGGACCAGAAATGCATGAAACGTCGAAATCTAGAGCCACATAGAAGAGAATCGTTCCCCTGAAAATCGCTTTTCTGGAACCCAGGAAATCTCTGAACAAGTTGCGGAAATACGGTCCCCAACGTTTCTTCGATATTACGTCTCCCAAAATTGAAGGCCCGGCGAGACGACAAAAGAAGAACAAAATAGCTACACCTCCAAACCCAAGTCCCATTCTGACCCAAAAGGCACTCAAGCCCGAAAAACTCGACGCCAGAAATAAGGAAATCCCTTCGAAACGAAATCTCTAATTCCGCACAGCCCCCTTCCAAGGGTCTTGATTTGCTGCTCGGACCCTCAAATGTTAGCAGTGTTAAGGCAATTGTTCATTGTCAGTTCGATTGTCAAAATCAACTTGACAGGAAAATTTGGCGTTTGGATGCTTGTTAACTGGACAATGGTTTTACTAGCGGATGTCCAACAAGAAGCAGCTCAATTAAAAAGAGTTCATCTAACGATTCAAGACCATAATTTGTAAAGGCTGCGATCTAGTTCACGTGGATTAGAAAATTCTTTAAAACTTTATTAATTTTAGTGCATTGTTGAAATTAGGAAGCCATATCACTAATAGTTTTGGTGACTTAGAAACGTTTTTGTCCATAGAAGATTTGATCTAGCAATGAACAAGTATGACAATCAAATACGTCGTATGATTCTGATTGTTTTTATTATAGATACTGAGCTTTTAGTTCCTCCCATTGCATACCATCGCACTACCAGTTCGAACTCCTATTGTAGGCTGGCCCAGCAAAACTTAACACCCAAGTGAATTAATAAAGAGAAACACTTGTAGGGCCAGCCTGGATGCCAAGAAAAATGTAACCAAGTACCAATCATCATATTGAGGCATGTAATGAAGGGCAGCATGATTTGAGCGTTTAAAGCTCTATTTGTGTTCATGAGCTAATAAATTTATAAATCCAAAATTAACAATAATGCAACAATATTGAACACGTGTTTTTAAACTATTTGACTAATATCGGTACAGCTATTGCTGAGATACCGATATAATGCAGATATTGTTCCATTTTGTTGAATTAGAGGAATCGATTTACCATTAAAGTTTGAACAATTTCTATACCTCCAAATTATTTAATTATCAACCATATTGCCACTAGCCCCCCCAACGCATTTGCCCTGTTCGTTTCCAAACGTTCCACGCATTGTTTGTAATTAATCAATTATCATTGTATGGTTTTCAAATTATTGACTACCAGTGTTATTACCAACTCAGCTGAAAATTGATACGTACTCTCAGTCAAAGCGGTTGGCTTTATATTGATGCAAACCGCACTCCGACATGTGCTCTACATTTTCTCTACATCACGAGCAGCGGCACCCGTTGGAAATTTTGCAGTCGTCTCCGGCTTAAACTGTTTCGACTCGCTTGTGACTCAAGACCGCGTCCGGCTGCTCGCTTTAATTACGAGACACATCCATCTGACTGACTGACTGGCGCTGACCGGCTGGGTGGGACAGGCCCAGCTGCGGTGTACCGACCACCAGGTTCAGCCCTTTGTGCATTTCCCCTCTATAGTTGTTATAAGCGAACTAATTGACGTGCAGAACTCGTTTTGATCAACCGGCAACGATTGACACCGCGTCGGAACGAAGTGTTGAAAGCCAACCCTCGGAAAGATGAGATCAATCCCGAGCAAAAACTTATTCGAGGAAGTTAATCAGTTGTTGTTAAAATATGTACAATAATATTGCAAATGATCGGCATATCTCGTTATATTATACCGGAGCCCCCACATTCCTCCGGGTTACTTCCTAATCGATGAACCGTGCTTCGTTTGCTCGGGATAACTACGTAGATCAACGCTCCTACGAAATCGCATATCAATGATAAAATCTGCAGCAGCCCCCAGAGGCTGACTGATTGGTGTCAAGTTGAAGTCAGCATCAGATCTCCGGCCGAACACGAACCAACCGCGTTGGCAGTTGTATTTCGATTCTTATGCGCGAACTGACCATGCATACTAAAAGTTCAGCGTTTCCTACTCGACCAGTAATGAACGTGAATTAAAAATCAATTAAAGAAGCGTGCTTATGTCCCCAACCAATGGCAATATGATTGGTTTTGCACAGTAAAATTTGTTCGTTCGAACATTAATAAATTATCAAGTTTCATTATATATCAGATTATTTTTTCTTTCTGATAGTGCCCCAACATTTGCTTCCCCGTTAGTACGAGTAGTATGTGCGGCAAAGCGACGTAGGTATGTCAGCAGCTCCTAGCAATCACGATGCTGATTAGGATTGTGTGAAAGCTAATGGATCGTAAAATAATTTATTTCTTGTTCGAATGATAGATTCGCGATTACCATCAAGCGGCAATAACAGACACTAGCCGAGTAGTAATCAAACGCATTGACCGGCGGCCATCACAAGTCACATCACCGAGCGACGGAATGATTTCAATGCAGGAAACATTTCCATCGGTTGAGTTTTATAACTTGCTTTTCTCATAAGGATCGGAAATTTTTTCAAAACTTGACTTTTTAACAATGTCCCGTGATGTTGACACTACTGAATTTGAAGAATTCGTTCGATATAATTTTGCATACATTTGAGTTTAGGAAAGGTACCATTTCCCACAGGTTGATAGTGAGTTTGGTGTCGTATCATATCCCCTTAACTACAAATCCGCATATCATCAGAAATTAAAACAAAATGTCTTATTTAGCATTTCTTCATGCTATTCGGCGAATGGAAAAGGACAACACAAAACAGTAAAAATCCTGAATTCTTCACACCAGAGGGAATAATGGACCATTAGACTGCCCAGAAAAATAATGAATTTTTGAAAACTCAACCTCTGAGTCGATTCCTGGTCCCATCAGGAGTACTTGCTCCAAATTTGAAGTAAATCGGACAAATCTAGCTACCGGACCAACGTGCCTGAAGTTTGTATGGGATTTTTCGACAATTTACATGGAGAAAACCCACTAGCTCGCCGCTAGGTGGCACTGTATGCATCGCATTATCACTGTAAGTGGAAATAAGAAAGGTAAATTAATTGTCTACAACTGTAACCCGTCAGGGTAACAATTTAGCACTGGGTGGAAATATACCTATTTGTGGGTATACACTCCTAGAGTGTATTTGTTGATATGTAAAATTATGCTTATGTTCGATACCGTTCACTTTTTCATGTAAATTTTGTTCATTTTCGCGTATGTGAACGGTTTTGTTCGTGCAGCTAGGTTAGATAATTTTTGTTTTATGTTTGTGAATAGGTAACATAGGGATTAGATAGGCCACCGCCTTCTTTTTGCTGAAAAATGTGTGCTGATAATGCTACGGATCGGCGATGACAGATTTGCGGCGAGACGGTTGGTGTTTGTTTTGGTCGAGTGCGAAAGGCGGCCATCGACAGAGAGTGAAAGACCACGATGAAGAAAACACAAGAGGGTGACGCGACGTCATATTTTCGTAGTCAACATAAGAACTTTGCTTGTAACAAAATGAACGAAATTAATTTTAAATACGAACGAGGAGCACTTTAGTTTACATCAAATCAGTTAAAGTTTTCATTGTTTTCTTTTGTTTACTGCTACTATTGTTTGTTGATGACATTTTAAGCGATTTTGACGTTGTCAAACTGACCCCCATCGATCGGTGGAAAAGCGATGTTGCCTATTGTCAAACTCTGTATGTAGAGATAGGGATGCCAGTTACCTGAGAAAACACGTCCGCAATGCGCAGTTTCGGGACAAGTGAACAGCCACAACAGCAATTGTGTGAAGTGCGCGTGTGTGACGGAAGATATCCTTTGGAAAGTTCCGGCCCGTGGTTTGGTCAGAGCTGGTGCTGGATCGCCATCGGGGGAAGCTAAATATAAAGGAGTTTTCGCTTCCCCGGCTAACCGCAAAGGATCCGGACGCACCATTCCGCCCTCGCTGGGAAGGATAAGCCGAACAAGCCTTGCTCTCCTTCGCAGCTATTAGCCAAGGAGGGTGAAGCAGGGTGGATAGCGGCTCCCCCTGGGAAGAACACTGCGGTGTCTTCCGGGATTCTTTGCGGGGAGCAAACAATCCGGTGATTCGTCACCACCGTCGCTAGGGAGGTTCCGACAAAGGAGCAAAGCTCACCTCTCTGGCTAATTGCTAAGGACCGCTCCCGGAGCAACCAACGATACCAGCAGGAGAGGACGGCCGTTGGAGTCCCGGTCGGTCGGAAAAAAAACCGTCGCCTTCCCGCCGTCGTCAGCAGCAGCTGACTATAAGGAACGACCAGCAGAGGAGAGTTTCTGGAGAATAAACGATAAAAGTAATTTATTTGTTTGTTTACCTTTCGTTGTGTTATGAAAATCCGAAATTCACCTAGGCCGCGAAAGATCCGCCGGGCAAATAAGAACCATTACTTACATAACTTTGTCGAAGACTGCTAGTCAATCCGGCTTTGTTGAAAGAAGTTATTAAACTTTTAGCGAAGTGATGCATGAATCAGTTATATACAAAGTTGTGGCGAAAAAGTAAGCTAAGTTTGTGATTTTTTTTAAAGCGTTTTTTGATTTTTTTTTTTTGAAAAAGCAAAAGACAGCTCGTTGATAGTGCTCTCGAAGTTGCAAAAAAAAATAAGTTGAATTAAAAAAATATTGAAGGTTGACGGAGTTATGGCTCATCCCCCGTAGCGAATTTTTTTGGTAGAGGTTTGCGGTGAACGCTCTCCAAGCCGAACCGCATAACTGAAATCAAAAAAGTAAAAAGATTATTGAAGAAAAATGCATTGTGGTGTACTTGAACGGATCGGTTTCCCAATAAAAAAAATTTTCCTGCAAAAAACATATTAACCAAAAAATTGAGTTTTGTGGTGTTCAAAATTTTAAACAAAAATTCATGGCAAAAAATCAAACATTTTTGGATGAAAAAGGAACCGTTCAAGTACACGAGAATGTAAATACAAAAAATTAAAAAAATATTATGAAAATCGGATGAATAGTTTTTGCGATATCACGTTCACCGCAACGGTACTTTTCAAATAACTTGGTTCCGAGATAATTGCGTTTAAATTGTTGTGTTAACTTCATGCGCGAAAGAACCAGCGCGCTGCGAACGGCTGAAATCTAGTGCTCCGACCTTGATGAAATTTCGCACAGATTTTTTTAGAAAAGTATGTACTTTCAGAATATCCAATTTTTTTTTCGATTTGTTGAGTTCCAACTTTGTATATAAACCCTTAACTTTAATCTACCTGAAAAAATAATAGAATGTAAAAAGTAACATATGTTGAATATAACTACTTTTTTTGTTTTTGCTTGTTTTTACTCGATAAGAGGCAATGTAAAATCGTGCGTAATATTTTCGATATCAATAACAATTTTGAGTTGACAGATGCATTGCTCGATACTTCAGGATGTCTATTACCCACAAAAAATAAAAATGTGCGGAAATTAAATAAATTTTATTTTTCACGTGGTTTCGTTTTTCGTGTTTTGGTCCATATTTTTTCTACATATTATTTTTCAAAAATTTCGGGCTCGGGCTGTGTACCTACTTGCAGGCCTTGATTGATGATGATGGTCCCACCTCATACCCCCACAAAGGTGTGAGCTGAACGATTTATCTAGAAGATAATTAATATTTTAAATCATGACAAGACCAGTTAACAAAAAAACGGACTGGTTCAATTTACAGACATAGCCTTTCCTTCAAAAGAACGTAACCAGATATATAATAATAATATCAACCCTACATTGGGTGTTTTAAAAAACTATGTTTATTATAAATTCGGAAATCACTGCACTTCACTCGAACGTTTCTAATACAAGACTGACTACTGCTGCTCCTAACACGATCGATTTATTCGATCGTTCTGTCTAGTTTGCAATTTTACGTTAGCCACGTTGTTCAGGGTCCGAATTGATGACGGTGCCGTTGTGTTGCCATGTGGTGGAAGTGCCCGTGCCATGTGGTAGAACTTGCTGATGCCGCGTGGCGTGTTCGGAGGCTTCCTTGTAATTCCTCCGGGGGGTAAAAAAGCGTGTCCTCACGCGTTGGTGACTTCGTCTGTGTGTATTCCTGATGTGGGTGGCTTTCGATTTTTCCTGCGGGACAGCTTGGTTAGAATCCTGTGAATTTCTTGTCTAAAATAGAGAAGGGCAAATGTTGTTAGGGTTAGGCTGAGCGCCGTTGAGATTGAGATTCCGCTAAGCAGGCTCCAGTTCCAAACATCATGATTGAACTGTTTCAGATGAATGTGATCCAGTAGCTTCCGGTTTTCTAGACTCCTGTTGTCGAGAGTTGTTATGTTGTGTGTTGGTACCAGTTGTTGTTTTATGACTAGGTCATGCATGGCTCCTTGGAAGACTGATTGTTTAATGGTTATGTTTTGGGATACGAAAATTTCCGTTTTGAAATGTATTTTGCAGTTCCAGAAGAAAATGATGAAGTTGCCGTTCAACTTCCGATTGGCGGGGCCACAATTTGATATTAGTTCGTTATTTTTTGCGTTGTTTATGAGAAGTGTGTTATCAGAAACGAGCTTAGCTATTGTTTCATTTTCTGTTTTTGTGTTACATTGACTGTTCACTCCCAAGATGATTGGGTAGATGCAGTCATCGTTGAATGGTTTTATGAATGTACTTCGTTGAACGTAGTTGTCTGGTTGTGAGGTTGTGTAAAGATTTTTCCGATCTTTGATGATGAATTTTGGGTAGTCTGTAATGATCGAATTGTTGTTGATTAGCGGGTGAATTTCTAGTACGATGGCTTCCCTTTCTTGTAGTTTTGGCACACCCAATATGTATAATAGTGTGTCCTTATTGAGAGCGATTTTGGGAGTTAGATATGACAGAGCTTGGTCCGGTATTTCGATTTTGACACCCTGTTCTTCTAACATTGTTTTCATAATATGAATTTCTTTTAGGGATAATACTTTGTTGCTTGGAATTGAAGCTTTTGCGAGAGTTACCGTTTCTAGTATGTTTTCTAGTATTTTGTTGACTGTTTCTATGTTGATTATTGTGTTTATGAGTTGAATTTCGTTTAAGATGAGGTTATTGTCGTTTGCATTCTCTATTAGTTTGTTAATAGTTTTTGTGACGTCCTGGATTCTTTTACCAAGTTGTGTGTTAATCCGAGTCTGTTGATTATTTCCGTCGACTAGTTTATTGAGCGTGTCGTTTATCAGATGAAGGTCTTGGGCGTCCGGGCTTCCTCCGATCCATTTCCATACTGTTCCTACGGTGTCCCATCTTTTTTGGCGATGTGGCTTAATTTGCAAGAAATTATTGTAGAGTTCCTTAACTTTGTATTGAATTATGGTAGATAACTGGGAATTAGTTTTGCTGTATGCTATATTTATCAAGCTGTCTATTGTAGTCTCTATATCTGTCAAGTTTATGGGGTGTATAACGTTAATAACTCCTGTCTGAATTTTACATTGACCTTTCTCTAATACCAATAACGGTTTTTTGTTAAGGTTAGTTAGTTCTAATTCTTGGCTTTTTATTATTGTTAAAATTGTTGTGAAAATTAAAGCTATATGAATTGTTTTGAATTGTCTCATTTTCCTGACGTTTCGTGTCGAGTGAAGGAGTTTGGGGGATTTTAATCTACGGCTTGCGATGGCTGAAACGAGAAATTTCAAAAGTTTTTAGTGTTTATATTCTTTTTTTTTTGTCTCCGTGTGGTTTGAGGCCCCTTTGGAATCTGAAAAAGGAAAGTGACAGGTATTATTAGGTGATTAAACTAGTTGTTTTTTCTTAATCTTTTTAGTTTGTTTTTATTGCGCTTAACATTCCTATTAATCTTTATAGTTTTATCGTGGTTTTCCAAGCATTTTGTAGCTATGTATCTGGGGTCGATTTTCTTCCTAGTGCCCTTTTTAATATGAATGTCGCTGTTTACGTTAATATTTGGTGGTTCTTCCTTTTTGTGGTTGTATTTTTTCATATTGTTTTGTGCTTTTTCCAAATTGAGGATTATTTTATCGAATAATTTTTGGGCTGCTTCCGAAATTTCTGCCGGGTTCGTAATGTTTCTCTGATTGAACACTACTTCGTTGGGAGTGAACGAGGTAGCTGAATGTACTGTTTCGTTGTACAATGCGTTTACAACGGACATGATTTCTAGGGAGGATAGTTCAGGGTATTTGTGTTTATTGGTATTAAACATTTCTATTATAGTACTGTGGGTCTTTTCTATTTGCCCGTTCGATTCGGATGAGGATGCGAATTCAATATTAATTCCTAAGTTTGCCAGGAAACCTTTAAGCTGAATGCTGGTAAAGGTTGCCTCATGGTCGCACACAATAGTTTTTGGTAATCCGAAATTTCTGAAATAGGAAGTCAAGGCGTTTTGAATGTCCGCCGTGTTTCTTGTGGGTATTTCAATTAATTGTAAGTGCTTGGAAAATGCACATATGAATGTTAGGTAGTTACTTTTGTCCATACCAAAGATGTCCATGTGAACTCTCTGGAAGGGAGATTTTTCGATTGGCCTTGGTGAAATTTTAATGTTGTATGGCTTTCGCTCATACTTGTGTTGCGCGCATATGGGGCAAGAATTGTTGAAGGTTCTTATTTTCTTTATCATGTTGGGGAAGTAGTATGATCTCTTTATTTGTTTTTCTATTTCTTGAATTCCGCGATGGGCCCTTTCGTGCTCTTTTTTCACGATTGCGTCTTGTCTTTGCTCCGACAGGACGTCTTCCACCATGTTTTGTGTGAGTACGAAGTGTGAGGGTGAACCTGAAAAGTGTTCTCGGTATACTTCTTGTATGAGTTGTAGAGTGTCTTCGGGGGCGAGGATAGCGGTTTGCTTTCCATTATGATATTGTTTGATGGTGTTTGTTATCAAATCTTTGTTAAGATTGTCACTACAAATAATGGTTCGGGTATGATGAGGAAATATTGTCTCATGGATAGTTGTGTTGATTCTGGCGTGTTTAAAAATTATTTGATTTCTGTAGATGTTAATTGGTCGTTCCGTAAAGTGTAGGAAGAAGTCTGAAGAGGTGTCTGCAGAGTGGACTGTGCTATCATCGGTTTCTGTCATATTGATTTCTACTTTTCTACTCAAGGCGTCAGCGACGACGTTTGTTCTACCTGTCTTGTATTCTATGGTGTAGTCATAGTTTTCCAGCTCAAGCCTCCATTTCAGTATTTTGGTGTTTTTGTTCGAGGTTTTTATAAATGTTAGTGGTTTGTGGTCTGTCACTAGTGTGAACTTATGGCCGTATAGGTAAGGTTTAAATTTTTCGGTAGCCCAGATTATGGCAAGGGCTTCTTTTTCAATAGTCGGGTAGTTAACTTCATGTTTATTTAGTGTTCTTGAAGCAAATGCTATCGGGTGGTCTTTGTTATCCTGTATTTGCGACAATACGGCACCTATTGCGTAATTAGAGGCGTCTGTTGTCAAAATAAAGGGTTTCTCGAAGTCGGGGTAAATTAATATGGGATCTGATGTTAGCATCTTTTTGCATTTGGCGAAGGCTTCAACGTATTCTGGGTCTTTTGTGTTGAGTATCATTCCTTTTTTTAGGTATTTTGTCATTGGTCTTGCTATTTTTGAAAAATCCATGATAAATTTCCTGTAGTAACTAAGCAGTCCTAGAAATTGTTTTATCTGTTTTTCGTTCTGTGGCAGAGTCCAGTTGAGAATTTCTTTGATTTTATCTGGGTTTGGCTTAACGCCTTTTTCTGTTATTATGTGTCCTAGGAATTCACATTCTTTTCTTAAGAATTCGCACTTATCCACCTGGATTTTCAAATTTGATAGGGTTAGTCTTTCGAGAACTTTTGCAAGATTTTCTAAATGGTGTTTCAAATTCCTGCCAAACACTATTATGTCGTCTAGGTATACGTAACAAACTCTTCCGATTAGGTCGCCTAGTATTGAGTTCATAGCTCGTTGAAATGTCGCCGGTGCGTTTTTTAATCCGAACGGCATTCGTAGAAATTCATAATGTCCTTGATCCGTGCTGAAAGCAGTTTTATTTCTTGAACTTTCGTCGAGTTCAATCTGGTGGAAACCTGATTTTAAATCTAGAGTGGTGAAGTATGTTGCTTTCCCCAAACTGTCGAGTATGTCTTCAATTTGTGGTATGGGGTGTTTGTCCTCGATCGTTTTATCGTTCAATTTACGATAATCGATGACAACCCTGAATTTCCTTTTCCCAGATGCGTCCAATTTCTTGGGAACTACCCAAATTGGTGCGTTCCACGGAGATTCTGAGTGTGTTATGATGCCGTTTTCCAGCATATCGTTGACTTGTTCTTTTACGGTTTCTTTATGAGCGTGGGGGTATCTGTAGGTTTTTGTATAGACCGGGAGGTCGTCAGTTGTGTTAATTTTATGTTTAATTTTCGTAGTTGCAGTAAGTTTTTCGTTTTCTTTAAGTATTACATCGCTATGGTTCTTAAGGGTATCTAGTAGTCGGTCTCTTTCGAACTTGGAAAGGTGTTTTGTTCTGATTAGTTCGTCGAATGGGTGTGGTTCCAATTTTTTCATATTCGGTTTGTCTGAGAAGAAACTGCGTGTTTCGAAGTTGTTAACTTGTAATTTTAATTCCGGGAATGAGTTCTGTGAGATTGGTTTCTTGTTTGCTCGAATTACGACTGTGGTTCTATTATTTTTAGCTCTATAGATTCCGGGTTCGATGATTATGTTTTCATTCAATTTTGAAGGTTTAGTTACAAGCCAATCACCGTTTTTATCGGTGCCAAGGGTGAGAAAATGATTTTGTTCGGTTCTCGTTGGTTCGATGTTGTATTTATGAACCGGGAATATTGTGTCGCCCACTGTTAGTGTGAGATTCTGATAATTTAATACGGCGTTGAATTTGGAAAGGGTTTCTGTGCCTATAAGACCATCGAACTCGGGGTGGAAATCTAATTCATATAGGGTAATTGGTGGTAATTTTTCACTTAGTACTTTACATTTACCCTTTTTATTTACTATTCTATTGCCTGTAATGTTTTTAGTGGTGGTAGGTATGATTGTTTTTGTCTTACTAAGTATGCCAGGCTTCACAATGTTCTTGTTGGCTCCTGAATCAATTAAAAATTTAAAGGTTTGGCCCGTATTTTGTTTGGTGATTACGAGATATGGTAAAAAATTGTGTGACTTCAGTTGCTTTGTTACGTCTCTGAGTTCTGAGTTGAAATACAACAAAAAATTTCTTCCGTTTCGCTTTGCTCACTTTCCGTATCTCCATCGGAAATTTCGTTATTATTTATTTGTTTGTTCAGTGTCAATTTGCTTCGTATTGAGGAATCGACGTCCATTGGCTCGGTTTTAAATTTTTGTTGAGATGGTTCGAATTTGGGTTGATTGAACTTGTGCCGGTTTGGTTTGACTTCGTCGTTCCGGTTTTTTAAATTTTTATTGAAGTTGCTGTTTTCTCCAGATGGACTGTATTTAGCATATTGTTTCTGTTTATCGTATTTTTCTTCGACTGTTATTTTACGGGTAGTTTCATTGGAGGTGAATTTGCAAAGAAATGCGTAAGCTTGTTCGATATCTTTAGGACCGTTTGCCTGGACATAGCCGAAGTAGGGTTTTTGTAGGCCACTAATAAATGCTGCCAGGCTGTATTCGTCTATAAATGAATTTATGGCGTCCCAATTGGAGTTGTATTTTGTATTTTGTTTTGCGATCGATTTTATATTCTGTATTAATTGTTTGGTTTTCTGGTAATATTGATTAACATTACCATCCATTTTTGTATGCCAGAGTTGACAGTTGTATGTGGATAATTCTTGTTTGTCGCCTAGGCAGGCGTTTAGAATTTCCTTAATTTCAGTGAAGGTTGTAGGGCTTCCGTTTGTACACAAGATGTCCCTTGCTTCACCTTCAATTTTATTTGCCACTGCTGTGACGTACATTTGGAATATAGGTGGACTCACTAAGGGTTCAAATACACTCAAAGTTTTTTCTGCTGTCTCCAGCCAGCTGTTTAATTGTTTTTTGCTCCCTTTAAATGCGGGTAGCATTTTGATTGGGTCAGGTATCTTGAACGGATCACCTGACGTAGTTAAGTATTGTGGTGATTGCGGCGTCGGCATAAATTGTCCGGCACTCGCGCTGCTATTAATTTTTGCTTGTATAGCACCTAAGAATGTTTCTTGCTGTTGTTGCCTGTTACTAATTTGTTTTAGTGCAGCTAAGATATCATCCATGGTGGGGTGATCAACGGGTTGATCATTAGTGTTGTTGAGCGACATAATGTTTGTCAGCTCGTCAATTTTTCTTTGGTCGATGGGAACGTGTGAATGTCCTCCGGACTCGATGGAATCGATAGATTCTTCTGAAGAGCTCAAATTCCTGCTGCACAGAAATTTGTTTTGCCTTGCGTCTTTCAGTGCTTTTGGCATTCGTTAATTTCAAAGAACGACACCTATCTAGTAGTGTGTTGTTCGAATTAGCGCCTATCTGGTAGTACGCCAATTAGAAGATCGTCTATTTAGTAGTGCGATCTTCTGGTTGGATGAGCGCCTATCTGGTAGTACGCTGATCCGAAATGAGTAATGTTTTTCTTTGAAATTAAAAAAAAACTCACTCACCTGTCGTGGTGTAGGTAGCTGAAGAACGCTGGTGGTGCTCCACGTGTTTATCGGCGGGGGATCCTCGAATCACTCTGGCGGCTGTTGCCTTCAGCCAGCGATGCTAAGTTTTATTTTAGCGGGTATCACTGTTTTTCACTTTGTTAGGATGAAAGTCCACTGTTTTTCCGATAAATCACTTCTTCACTTCCTAATACCGGCTGCGCCAATAATAATATCAACCCTACATTGGGTGTTTTAAAAAACTATGTTTATTATAAATTCGGAAATCACTGCACTTCACTCGAACGTTTCTAATACAAGACTGACTACTGCTGCTCCTAACACGATCGATTTATTCGATCGTTCTGTCTAGTTTGCAATTTTACGTTAGCCACGTTGTTCAGGGTCCGAATTGATGACGGTGCCGTTGTGTTGCCATGTGGTGGAAGTGCCCGTGCCATGTGGTAGAACTTGCTGATGCCGCGTGGCGTGTTCGGAGGCTTCCTTGTAATTATATTTCGAATATTCCATCAACAACCAGGGTCCATCAAGAAAATTTCCATTCCGGGAAGATACTTGATAGAATCGGGAATTGAACCCAATAGCTTCCATTTCTGATAATTCTCTGTAAGACTCCTCCCGCCTGACCAAGACATCGGTACTACCACCTGCTAAGGTGAGAAGTGACGAGCCTAGTGGCAGTGCAGAGTCTAATCGAGTTATATCATCCACATCAGGCCCCTTTATTGAAAGTTGCGTACCACTAACCCAAGGCAATCCAGGGATATTCCTTTCCGGGAATACCCTGGATTGATCAGGAATTGAACCCGATATCTTGTTTCATCAGAAGAAGTCACCAAGCCCCCACTCAACGAACCAACTCCGATATTGCCGCTATGGCAGCAATAACCGAGATTAACTCTATTGTCGAGCAAAGCCAGCAAAGCAACTCCATCATCAAATCAGACCCTGATCACAACAAAAGTCTAAAAGCTTCAATTCAACCCGATGAGCTCTTAGTACTGGTCACCATGTTCGATTTCAAGTTAGTCTCTATCTGCTTATCGCGCGCGTGGCTCAGACTTCTGTAGACATCTCATCATTTTTAAAAACTGTAATAAACAATTAACAAAAATCCATCATCATCATAGCGAATATAATAACTTAGTGTGACTAAATGCAAATAATAGAAGAGAAAAAAAATACAATCTTCGTGGTATTACATAGTTATTCAAATAACTCCAAAATATAAAAATTCAAAAAATCTGTCTACAAAGCAGATTTTACGTGTGAAATACATAGTGTTTTGAACTCCGCTAATGTTGCCGCACGTTTAATATGTCTAGACATCGAATTGAAAAAACTTATTCCTTTGTACAACAAGGAGTTTTGTGATCTACTAAATAAAAAGTTAGGTGTTCTTGCATCAGACGCGTTTCTAGTGTTGTACCTATGCACATCACTTCCTCTTTCAATTCGATCACACAGATATCGAGGCAGCATTCCATTAATAATTTTAAAAATGAACACCATTGTTAAGTAATAAATTCTTTGCTTCACAGAGAGCCATTGTAATTCGCTTAGCATGAAACTAGAGGAAGTGTATCTGTTACATTTTAAAATTAATCGCATGATTCTATTTTGCAATCGCTGTAACCTCAATATTTGTGTTTGGTTGGCAAGAAACAAAATGGACGGGCAGAAGTCAATATGTGGTGAAACAATAGATTTATATAATAAAATTTTACTACTAATTGTTAAATCATTTTTCAGACGACACAATATACCATACTTTTTAGCAATCTTTTTGGTGACATTGTCGATGTGATACTTAAAGGTTAACTTGTTATCAATGATTATTCCAAGATATTTTAATTCACTAACACGATCAATAGTTTCACCATTTATTTCAACATTAACGTCAGGCCTAGGATTAGCCGAAGAGATAATCATGGATTTAGTTTTAGCAACATTTAACTTTAATTGTTTAAATTTTAACCAACGAGCAAGGGAATGCAAATCTTCGTTCAAATGCGCCACGGCTTCATCTATATCCTTAGCTGCAATGAACAGAACAGTATCGTCAGCAAACAAATTTAAGTCACAAAATCGTAAAACTCGCCTAATGTCATTTATATACATAACAAATAAAATAGGACCTAAGACACTACCTTGCGGCACTCCAAGAGGATTGTCGAGAGGACTAGATACAAAATCGTTAAAACTAGTTTTCTGAGTTCTATCACATAAATAGTTTTCAAACCACTTATGTGCTATCCCTCCGATACCAAATCGCTCTAAAGTTTTCAAAAGTAATGGTCTCGAAATTGTCTCAAAAGCGCGTTTCAGATCCAAAAATGCAGCAAAAATAGTCTCTTTAACCACGATTTTCTCTTTCCATTTTGCTAACACTAGATTCAAAGCGGTTTCGCAAGAGTGTCCCTCTCGGTATCCCGATTGCTCCGGAATTAGCAAATTATTATTATTCAAATAACTCATCAGCTGGCCCTTAACAATAAGTTCTAAAATTTTCTCTAATGTGCAACATGTTAATGGGGCGGCACTCTTCGGCTTTATCCGTCCCAGTAACTTTGGGAATAGGAATCACAAGTGACTCCTTCCAAACTGTCGGCACGTGCCCAGTTTGTAGCGATTCATTTAAAAGGTCCAGCAGATCGTGTCCGATGACATGAAAGCAATCCTGTATCACTTTTGCATTGATATTATCGATACCAGCCGATTTTCCCAAAGAAAAACGAATATCTTTCGATTGTTCAAAAGTGATTGGGTGAAATCCATCTAATCTACAGTTAATATTAATTGGCTGTGTTATTTCCACAGGTTCACTGACCAGCTCAATACTTTGATTGATCAGTTGGACACTGTTAACGAAATAACTGTTCAATTTTTCAGCTATTATTTGTTCAGATTGTTCTTCTATCCCGTTAAAAGTTATGGACTGCGAGGAACTACGTTTAGGTTTAATTAAATTCTTTAGGATTTTCCATAACTCTTTGCTGTTGTTTTGATGTTGATCGATCTTCCTTTGAATATATTCACATTTGGTCTTCTTCAAGGCCCGTGAATAAATATTTCGCGCGTGTGTGTACCCATTCCAAAGACGTTCACTATTAGTTCTGCAAAATTTCTTGTACTTTTTATCCCTTTTACGTTTAAGGCGTAAAAGATCTAAAGAGTACCAGCTGTTCGAGTTATTTGAATTAACAAATTTTTGAGAAACTAAACTATTTGTACACTCATTTAACACGTTAGTTAGAACAGCTGCCTTGTTATCCAAATTTCCATTCAATTCCGTAAAATCCATGGTTCTCGAAACCAGTTGAGACATAGCTTGTTTCGAATATCTTTTCCAGCACTTGATTTTAACTTTATCCTCTTCACGGTTAGGTTAATTCTCCAGTAAAATTGAAATTGTCTCATGGTCTGAAATTTTACAATCGGCCTCTACATACGAATGAACCCCATCAAAATTGGAATACACGTGATCTATCAATGTTCTACTGTGTCTGGAAATTCTTGTAAACTCACTAACCGTTTGCTTGAAATTGAAAAACTCTGCCAACTGCTTCAACTGATTCGAATTTTGATCATTGAGCCAATCAATATTGAAATCGCCCGAAATTACATTAAGTTTACTTAAGTCAACGAAATTCTCCCACCAGTTTTCTAAAATTTCTAAAAACCGTCGATCGCTTGAACTAGGAGAATGGTATACTACTGCAAAATTTCCCATCTGTATGCCTCTTTCAACTGATATACCCAAGAACCAATTATTATCAACTGCTTCGTTTAACCGAACGTTGAATTTAATCGATTCTTTGGCGTAAATAGCAACTCCACCGGTATGTCTGGAATGAGATAGGCAAAAAGCAACTTTATAACCCGGAATGCTATACTGATCAAATGCATCAGCATCAACAATATGTGTTTCTGATATTAAAACCAACAATGGACGTTTGTTTTCTACAAGATGTCGCATTGCGACAAAGTTTGTAGATAACCCAGCTATATTTAAATACAATGTTTCAGACAACCTCTCGTTTGTTAGTTGCTATTCACTTGACAAAACGTTGCTTTTTTTTTTTTCAATTGTAGCAGTCTCCGATATACTGAACACTGCTTACTAAATGCCGCATGATTTACGACCAAATTCATTTTACGTTCATTATTCTTTTTAATACAATTAACGCATTTAAAATCCGTTGACGAGCATTCAGATGTTCTATGTGCTCCATTACATCTGGAGCATGTTTCTTTATTCACGCATCCCGTGCTTTTATGACCATATTCTCCACATTTGAAGCAGCGCAGCACGTTAAAGGCCTCAAAAACAGAACACCTATCCCAACCAATGTTTACCGCACGGGCTGACATCAGGCTGCTATAAGTGTCCTTATCAACTTCAATTATAACATTGTATTTGTTATATTTGAAGCGTAGATTCTGGAAATTGGCAACAACTTTAACATATTCAAACGGAATACCCTCATTCTGACTCTTCAATAAGTCAATGAAGACTTCTTCAGAGTATCGATCACTCATCCCCATTATTTTTATCCTCGGTTTACCGGGTATCGGTATAACAGCATTATACTTTTCTCCCAGATTGCTTACAATGTTTTCTTTCACCAATTCAATATTATCCTGAGTTGCACACTCCACAATAATCGAGCCATCTTTACCGTTTTTAAAGTTGCTAATTTTGTGCACCTTTGGATCTAATTTATTTTTTAATTCATTCCTCGTGTCGTCACTCGATTGCAACGGCTCAACTGGTTTAATCACAATGACCGGGCGAGCCTTACGTTTCGTTTGACTTCTAGTTCTAATTTTATTCGTCCCTGTAGCTCCCGACAAAACATTCGCGTAAGTAATTCTACTATTTTTATCAAAAACCTCGTCATTACTTCCATCATCGTCTATTTCAATTAACATTGGTTCATCTTCTTTATTCGTCAAAATTTTTCGTTTTCTACTGGGATTCCCGTCAGATTCAGAATGAACCTTCCTATTACTAAAATTCCTCTTTCTGTTCATTCCAACTAATTCAATTTCACGCTTAACATTTTCATTAAAACAACTTTTAAAATCTTCCAACTTTTTGGCAACACTGTTTTCCAAGCCAGCCAATTTACTCTCGAGAGAGTTGTTGAAAGACCTGATCAGTTTTTCTATTCCGTTTTCTACTGCGATGTTTATCTGTGCATCGATGTTTATCTGTGCATCGATGTTTTTTCGGGCATCAGTGAGAGATTCAGAAATGGAAGCGAATTGTTCCATCTTCTTATCCAACTCAATGATTATCGAACTGACATCCTGCACACCAGAAGACTGGGTTGATAAACATTTTGCACATTTGTAGCAAAGACTTGCATTATCAGCCACCCAATTTACCATGGCCTTTGTTAACCCGGAACATTTTTTATGGTATTTATCGCCGCAAAAAAGGTATAATACAAGACCTTCGGCGAGACTCACCGTGCCCGTACACTTTGCACACAGGCCACTCATTATAGGCAATTAAACAACAGCTGGAGAAGCGGGACAAAAACACCCGCTTGGAAGAAAAACGGGCAGCCAGCAAAAATCCGTCAGGATTCCGGCAGCTGTCAAAATTATCAAAATGGCGCTGCCATCAGAATTCAGCCATACTCCTTCCAGTTATGGCAGGCAGATTCGCCTCACCGGTTCTGTTTTGTTTATCGTTGTTTCATTTTCGCCATATTGATATTTTTCCAAGAAGGATGGTTTTGACAGATGAAAAAATAGGAAGAAACAAAGATTTTGGTTTCAAATCAGGTAAGTAATATGGATTTCATGTCTCCAGACATGTTTTTATTATAAATTTACATAAAATTAAAAAAAATTAAGAAAAAATACAAGCAAAACCTGAAGCGGTACAAAACCGGTCCTGCCGGTGCGAGCCTGGCAGAAATCCGGCAGAAAAAACCGTTAATAACCGTAAGGCGAAAAATTCTGCCAGAAACGGTTGTTGCATTTGAGCCGGCCGGCTGGGCAGCGCTCTGCCAGCCAGACCCCCAGAAATTCTGTCAGAGTTTTTATTTCGCTGCCTGCTATCTGGGGGGAATCCTGCCAGGCACGTCCGAGCGGGCAAAAAAATTAACACTGCGTCACCTCGCTGCTGGGAAACTTACAAAGCCAGCCGATGCAGCGAAATGAAATCCGAAAATCACAGAACAATAATAGTCTGTATGACTACACACTATACCTATCTGAATGATATTCCGATTAGCGATTAGCGCCCACAAAGTTTTCAACGAAAAGCAAAGTATTTCTCACAAATTTAAGCGATTGCTTCCTGCACTATGTACACACAAGTTACCATATTCACTTTCACAAAGCAAAGCAAGATTGAGTAACATTCAATTGTAGTACACTCAACATCTTTTGCAATGCCATTTGATTGGCATTGACAAATTTAAGTATTATATCCTGTGATGAGATTGATAATAAGCTTCTGAAAATAGTTTAGTATTTTACTTCGTAGTTATAAACAGCATGTAATATAACTTATAACCAATGACAAATACTTCCTATATTTTCATCTGCTTCGAAAGAAAAAAAGAAGAACCATTTCTTCCGCAACCATCCCTAGTATAAAATCAAGTTAAACTATGCCCAATTATCCATTTGATTGGAGCAGCTTGTCACCTGGAAATTTATTGACCTTATTTACTGCTCCATGCACATTACGTCATGCAATTTCAGAAATTATCAATCAAGTGTGCATATTGACGAGCACACTAAATTCGTATATGTACAGTACCTACGTATGTACATGTTTCGATAAAATTAGGATAAAAACCCGTTGACTTTTTCGGTAGGAAGCAGTTTGCTGGGGATGAAATTTAACCCAGAAACCACATGAACTTAATTAATTTCCATGTCGTACCCCACGTGTGAAGAAGGGCACGGTGTTAAGTGCACCGGAATTTAATTTCACCACGGTTTCACGAGTCAATGGATGAGGTGCTAACGTGTCCGATGATTGCACGTTCAATTTGATCTTCATTCCTTCAACCTTGATATTTTAACATTCTCTGCACTGCGGTTGGTTGAATTATTCGCTCCTTCGAGTAGGGACAATATGCATGATGGGTCACTGCATCTCGGGTAAAACTACACTCTGCTCTTTTTTATTGGAGCATTCATGTTAGCTTCACGACAGTACTCAACTGTTTTAGCCAAAGATGTGGAAAAACGCAATAAAGACCCATGAAACGCCTCTTGCTTACATTAGCGTCAAATAGCTATGTTTTAAGTTTATAATTGTAATATCTCGCAAAGTATATTGATATCCACTCCCAAATTTTTACACAATCATCTCAACATGATTCTTAATATTTAAAACAAATAATAAGTGGAAAAATTTGGTCTAACTTTATAAAAAATCAATTTGTTTCGAATAATTGCAGATTTCATAGGCTATATAACAAAAAAAATTCGGTAAGCTCATTTGAAAGAGCAAATTTTTTATTAATTTTTTTCCATATATCGAATCGTTTCCGAGTTATCGGTGATTCAAAAATGTTCAATTCTATAAGTTCAAAAGTTCAAAAACTAAGAACTTGAAAAACATATCATATTCAATTAAAACAAAAAAAAATGCGCATCCATTATTTTTAGCTAGAGAATGCAAGAAAACAATTTGGAAGGAATTAAGATTTAGACCTTACTAAATAATACAGTAATATGTCATCGTGGATAGTACAAATCGATTAAGGAAGAAACATACCACAATAGATCTAAATACTGGTCGCGTGGCTCAACCCCTCCAAAAATTACTTCACAAAAATGATTATGTCCATCATATCAATGAATATAATAATCAGCATTGTGTGGTGAATGGTAGAAATAATGTTGTTCCATTATTGTGAATGGTCCACATCAACATGACGAATCCAAAAATATAAAGCACCAACCCGAACCCCGAATTTACTACGCTTCAGGGAACTGTCGATTGACACAGGTTTCGGTTTGGTGGGTTGCAAAATTGCGAGCTTGGTCGCTGGTTTATGTTTCAATCCTAGACGTGCAATGTTTCATTCGAGGCCCACTGAGTATCGTAGAATGCAGGAAGGTGAAATTGGTAGCCTATGTTCATGCCATCAACAACCGTGTCGAACATTTGAGTTTAGGTGTGGGCAACAGTAGCGTCCGAAACGCGGCACAGATTTATTGTAGGTAGATTTTCACTCAGGGTTCATTCAATGATTATGGATGCTGTTGTTTGATTTAAAACGGTACTCAAAGTAATTACAGGATTACATGAACGTTACATGAACTTGCTGAGCTAGGATACAATGGCGGTTGCTTTGAGCTCTACTTATCAGCTAAATCAAAGCAGGATTGAATTCCTGAAATAGCAATTAAAATTTAAGCATCATTAATATTTCATACTGTCGTCCGTTACGGTCGAGTGGAAATGAAAATGTCATTAAATCGAGAAAGGGAAAAGTCGTTCAAAATGTTATAAGCCGCATTTGGGCACGTCTATCAACGTTGCGTCTCCACTTCTTTGTAATTATGATGGAGAAGCGTCACGGTCGATTATAATCAATCTAAATTTATCATGTTGAAGTTAATGGATTCGACCTTTGCTGTCTAGTTGTTAGTATACAACCGTTTCGGTGTCCTGCAACGAAGTAATTGACGCAGTACTGAAGAAATATTGCAGGAGTATTAGGTATATGTTATCTATTTTATTTGCTAGTAATCTCTACCGTTCAGCCTAATTTTCTATTTCAGTTTGACTAGTAACATATCACTCAAAACGTACAAAACAACACAATATTTGCGTAAATGACTAAAAATTTTCCTAAATATAAACTAAATGCGTAGTAGCAGTAATTTATTTGATAAAGTCTTTTCTCTTCGCTGATCTCCCGTTTGAGTGAAAGTTGCAAGTTTTGCTCTTCTCTCCCGGTCACCATCTACGCTTTCTCTCCCCTGTCCTTGATACAACTGCTTCTACAGCCCCCCTCTGAATATCTTGCCCAAGCATAAGTCTCCGCTAAAAAAGTTCAAATTTGTATTCTGTATTCCTAGTTTTAAGATAGTTGTAATTTTACCTCTTTGTTAAAACTATTGTCCCCCATCTTGTAAATAGAATTGTATCCCTAGTCTTAAAACACCTGCGAATTTTCTCATAAATATTTGTTCCCCCTTTTGTGTACCAAACTATATTGTTAGTTTTAAGATAACTGTAAATATTTTCTAAAAATTATTACTATTGAATTCCTTGTTTTAAAATTTTTTCATAAAAAAAATCTTTCGCCCCCTCTCTTGTATATAGAATCTTATTTCTAGTCTTAAGATAGCTGTAAAATTTTTCTTTTTTAAAAAAATATTTCAACATTGTAACCTCCTAGTTTTAAAATATACAAAATGTAAAAACAAAAGAATTTGGCACCGCCAAGCTAACGCATTTGTGCCTATCAAATAAACGAAATGAATAAAAAAAAAAAAAGTCTTTTCTCTTTATAATCACTTTCATCGCCCTAAAATCGTAATACCAATTATGTTCCGAAAGAAGCAGTTAAAATTTAACTAAAAATTTCATCTATACTAATGCTCAAAATTTTATCTGAAATCAGATGTCGAGATTTAGATCATTTCCATCGCGAATCCATTGATCCCTAGCGCGATCTTCTGACCCCTTTAGCGGAACCTAAGTTTTACCCCCCTTTGATGCTACTTTGGCTTTGATTTTCAGTGCGACTTTCGAACAATAATTTGTGTACATAGCACATTAATCCTGACTTATTTTATGAGTTATCCTCAATTAGTTTATAAAGCAGATGAAAATTTCACCGCTCTCCCAAGGCTGCCGTTCTTTGCAGGGCTAGATAGGCCAATATCGCTCTAAGGGCCTACTTTATAAAAAGTATGTATGTATGACTTTTAATAAAAAAGCAGCATCTGATTTTCAGAAAAGAAACTACAAGGGGCAGCCCTATGGGGTTGTACGAACTGTAGAAGTTGGACTATACTACTTACTGTAAAATATTTATTTTATTAGTACATTTATAGCGGTGTAAGCTTGAAGCTGGTTGGTACAGCCACACGGTACTATCTTTGATTTTAGGCCTGAGTTTAGTCCGGTCTAAGACGTTAGCTGTCATCACAGAAATGGCTGCATCCTGAAGCCAAATGAAAACAGTGTAAAGGGGCGCCATATTCCTCTTGCAT
The DNA here is from genome assembly GCF_030247195.1 of Topomyia yanbarensis. Classification (NCBI taxonomy): domain Eukaryota; kingdom Metazoa; phylum Arthropoda; class Insecta; order Diptera; family Culicidae; genus Topomyia; species Topomyia yanbarensis. The sequence continues at coordinate 328,586,684 of NC_080671.1, forward strand.
ACATCTCAATAATTTGAATCAACTTTTCGACCTTTATGTGCAATATTATGGCTCATGTTTCACACAAACCACGCACGCTCATTAGAAAATGCCATGTCGAAGAGTTATATTGCAGGTTAGCAGAAGTCGAATCACTTTGAAACAAACCGTAGAACGAAATTTTATAATTGGATGCAGAGCTACATTAAATAAAAATTGTTTTTGCTTGTTAGTTTACTTATGGCTATCAAAATGAGTAAAGCTGTTTAATTTACCCACAATTTTTTAGTTAGTTTAACTAGAAGAAAAGAAAAGAATTTATAATCACAATGTGTACCCTTTTCTATTATATCTTCTCACAAAGAACACAATAAGCCAGTGGAAGTTTTCTTATATTTTTACTGCTTTCAAAAGAATCCAAACTAAGATTAAATAAAGGATTGTAAATAAAGCCATGCCATACAACCTAAGTAACACTATGACGGCAAACCATCTGCTACAAATATTCTCATTTGGATCGTTATTTGCTTATATTCAGTGGCGTAGTAGCGGGGGGGGGGGGTTGGGGACGAAACCCCCCCCCCCCGAAATATTTTGGAGAATTTTGCAAAAATTCAATATGTTAAACAAAAATATGCCTAAAATTTTAAATAAAATTCTCAAAGTTTCATTTGCTAAAGTTATCTTGTGAAAATATTTCCTTGTAGTGAAAATTGGCTGCAGACTCGACACCTACCTGACGGCACGGTGTGGAGGCTAGCTCAACCGCCGAGGACTATAATAAGTAGATCGCGGCGAAGCGAGGAGCTGGGAGCTTATGGGTTCACGAAACGGATATCGGTACCTAGAGAAACTTCGCCACATTCTGTAGTCCTTGACTGACGGCGAACATGGACTGGAGAGTGTGAGAGAAGTATCCCCATAGAGACCACCAGGCGATTCGCTACCGCATCAGCCAATGGAACCCTGCTGCAGCATGAAGAAGGACGGGCCGCAAGCTAAAGTGGAAGACGAAAGACTTTAACGAAAACCTAGTTACTTCGGCGAACAACGTAATCAAGTACGTTGATGCGGCTGATCTAACAAGAAGGATTGTGACGGCTTGTGACGATACAATGTCACGAAAACTAGGGCCATGCAGTAGACGGCGTACACGCTTCTTGTCTTAGATTCAGAAGGCAGGCTCAGATCGTAAGAACGGAGAGTGAGAGAGTAGCGCAAGCGACGTTTCGAGAAGATAGGGACTCTTTAAAACGGGAGATCAAGCTTAGCAAGCCAATTGCCATAAGTAGCTGTGCTGAGAAATAAACGCCAATCCCTGGGGGACGCGTACTGAGTCGTCATGACGAAGACGAGGGTCCGTCGACACCAGCTGAAATATACCCGGGTAAGCTAAAGATAATCGTTGAGGGTCTCTTCCCGAATCACGATTCAACTACCTGGTCACCGACACCGTACGGCGAAGAAGAAGGAGGTAACACAGCCGAGTGGTAAGTGACTAACGACGAGCTCAAAGAAACGTCGATGTGACTAAAATCAGAGAAAACCCCCTGTCCGGATGAAATACCAACCGTGGCGCTGAAAGCTGCGATCCTGGCATATCCGGACATATTCAGGATGCTACTGCTGAAGTCTTTAGATGATGGTAATCCCCGAAATGAGGAAGGTGCAGAAACTGATGTTGCTGCTAAAGTCAGGGAAGTCACCGGGCCATCCAGCCTCGAATAGACCAATGCTGCAGCGTGACATAAAAGAATGAGCCAGATCCTGAAGAGCTACTACCAGAGTAGAGCACTGCTGTACCAGACGAACAAACGGGCAATATGCAATGCGAGTCACAGCGGGCGTTCCTCAGGGCTCCATTCTCTGTCCAACACTTTGGAATGGGATGTACGAGGGGGTCTTAATACTGCGGCTTCCTAGGAAAGTGAAAATCGTTGGTTTCGTGGACGATGTGTCACTAACGGTGAGACACTTGAAGAAATGGAGGTGTCGGTGACGAAGACAATGAAACCGCGAAAAGTTGAACAGGATGCTTCGATTGCTGGTCGTACGAGTTGCGATTGCGTACCGGAGGCAGTATGCTTTGTCGCCGAGATGATCCCCATCTGCATTACCCTGACGGAGGATATCAAGTGCTACAAACAATGAAACGCCAGAAACGTAAGGAAGATGATGAGAATCGATTCGATGGTGACGTGGCAGTATGAATGGGACAATACGGAGAAAGGAAAGTGGACCTACCGGCTCATCCAAACCTATCGGCGTGGGTCAATAGAAAGCACGGACCTTCCACCTGACACAGCTCCTACCGAGCCACGGCTGCTTAAGGAGTATCTTCATCGGTGTGGGTACGCAACGTCAACACTGTGCTTGGAGTGTGAGATCGTCGAGGAGACACCGGAGCGTCTTTGAATGTCCGAGGTTTGAAGTCTTTGAATGTCCGAGGAGAGTCTTTGAATGTCCGAGGTTTGGAGTGATGTGCAGGGAGCTACTTAAAACGGTCCTCACCATCATCAATCCGGATAATGTAGCCTACAGAATGACAAGCAACGTAAAGACGTGGAACGCAGTAAACAGAGATATGATGTAGATCAGTGATTCTCAACCAGGGGTCTGCGGACCCCTAGGGGGCCACGAAGTCATTGCTGGGAGTCCGCGAAGAAAAATATATTTTCCGAGTGCATATTGAAATTTCAAGTCATGTTTCCTAACAAATTGAAAATAACATATTGATAGCATACAAAATTGATGTTTAACTATGGGGGTCCGCAGCAACCCAGTATGATATCTAAGGAGTCATTGGTACGAAAAAGGTTGAGAACCGCTGATGTAGATCATGACCGTCTTACAACGGAATGGACATCGAACCTCCGAGGACTAGTCGAGTAGACTGCAACAGAGCAGCGAGTATGAGTAGTCGAAACGCCAGCGAACCGGACATCACGCTCCATGCGGATTCGTCAGACCGACCACGGCACCCCACCGGTTGTTCCGATAGAAAATAGCGAAAACCAAAGAAGAATCGATATTGGGAGACCTTTTTTCGCCAGGGAACTCTCCGGTAGCGTAAGCTAGATTCACCGCTGGGGACTAGACTGAGTAGACAGCGACGAGGCACCACTAGTCACGGGTCATCGGCGCACGAGTGCACCGGACACCCTGCTTCACCAGAATCGCCGAACTGACCTTGGCACCTAGCTGATTAGCTCGATCTCGGGAGAACTTCTCGCGCCGAGGAATTCTCTGTCGGAGTAGGTCAGGTCCATCGTCGGGGAATAGACCGAGTTGTTCGCGAACAAGTTGAGAAGCTGAATGAATCATCAAGGAAGTAGTGCTAAATGGCCCAAGAAGAGAACTAAAGGGCTTAAAGGAGTTGGAGTGCTAAATGGCACCGGCAACGGAGCCAAAGGGCTCAAGAAGTTGTAGTACTGAAACCAAATAAGAATCGGTATCGGGAGAACTTCTTTCGTCTGGGACCTCTCCGTCAGCGTAGTCAGATTCACCGCCGGGAACGAGACCGCGTAGATCGCGACGATACACCACCAGCCGCGCCGGGGCTCCAGCAAATCGGATGCCCTACTCTACCGGAATCGCCGAACTGCTCGCAGCACCTGACTCGTTGGCTTGCTTTCGAACTTCTCTCGCCGGGGAACTTTTCGTCGGAGTAGGCTAGATCTATCGTCGGGGACTATACCGAGTAGTTCGCGAACCAGTCGGAAGCTCAACGAGGAAGTGGTACTGAATGGCACAAGGGAACTGAAGGGCTCAGTAAATTAGACAGTCTGAAGTTTGCCGCCCAGATTGTCCTCGTAGGGGAAGAGCATTAATTCTATACCAACAGCTTTACTACCTTGACTACCCAAATCCGTTCCCTGAGTTGTTGGTTTTGAACATTTTTTCCTGCTCAGAATGTTTTTGAACATTTTTTCATATATATACAAAAAAATTTCATATCCCCCCCGAAAAATTTTCTTACTACGCCACTGCTTATATTGTTTCACTATTTACAATTTTCCATCAGATCTTGGACGATTATCATTTCCACTGTAGAACAAATTGTCGTTTAATTCTTAGTGATAGAACAGAAATGCACAGGGTTTGAAAGAAGTTGTGAAAGTTGAGACTGGACAGATGACTTGGAAAAATGACACAAAAAGTTGAATGAAGAAGAATTGTGTCCAAACTTAAGGTTGGACAGAGAATGCGCAAAATTCGCTAACGAAAAAAGCAGTTTTTTCCACACCGTATGTCAGATCTTCATAAAAAACAATCAGCGTATGTAGAATGTTGTTACAGTACTGCTGATTGATTTATGAAGATTTTACATACGGTGTGGAAAAAACTGCTCTTTTCGTTTGCGAATTTTACCCTTTCTCTGTCCAACCTTAAGGGGGTATGTAAAGTCCGTTGAAAAATCAAGAATAAATAAATAAATAAATAAAAAAATAAATAAATAAATAAATAAATAAATAAATAAATAAATAAATAAATAAATAAATAAATAAATAAATAAATAAATAAATAAATCAATAAATAAATAAAGTATTATCGGCAAAAAAATTGGATTGCTTAATTTTTTTTCGATGCAAAGATTGTCTATTCAGTCAGGTGCCACGTCGAAAACTGGTTTTGCGGTGTACACCATAACTCAAAATCTGCTGGACCAATCGTTGATACATTTGCATAGTTGTTTTTAACATCACTCCACAAGTAACTAATGGAGCTTTTATTTCTTGGCCGATTTTCGAACTTTTCGTAGCACTTTGAAGCCAAAGTCAGATTATTGCTAAAAAACGATGAAAATGCCATTGAAAAAATAATAATATCAAGCATTTTGCAAGAAGCTTTTGTAGTTACCTGGGCAATGATGTGAAGAAGAAAAACTGTGCAAAATTCAGTACGATTGGTCCAGGAAATTTTGAGTTACGGTCTGCATCAAGCGTCAGGTTCAATTTGTTAAGTTATATCTGTCAACTGATTATCAGACAGATTACAGACTATAGGAAGTAATTAATTGTAATTTATTATTTTGTAACCGGGATTTGAAGCTTTCTCAATTTTCGCACGACGTCGCAAAATTTCGTTGAACTGAACGTTTTAGCAATCCAAGATGTTGAAAGCTCAGCAATTTGGATTTAACCCATTTGACAGATTGACTTCGTTGAAGTTGTCAAATTCTCAACTCAATTACTGAACTTTTGGTATTTCAGGATTGATTAGGTAATCGTGCTGATAATTTGAATTACTTCATTTTCAGCAAAGTAGGTCTGCCAAATTCTATATGCATTGTGAGTGGAGTAGTTGGGTAGGATGGTATAATAAGCCACACCAGGCTAAAATGTCAGATTTCTTTTCCAATGACTACTTAATTATCTGAAGCAAGTAAATAATTGTTTTTGGCATGAAAAAACAGAACATCAACCAATAAAAACATTTCCAAAAAAGGTAAGCTTCCATTATTGTTCTGTAAGCATTTGATTTAATTTGATATAGTCAGATTTGGCTGAACTGTCTGACTACTAAATGTAATGTTAGAGAAGCTTTTTGAATCCTTGGAGTGGCTCGAGACTAACAATACAACTCTATAACGTTCACGACAGTATGCATCATTATTAGCAAAATAGCGAAATAACGTTGTATATCATGTTCACACTACAGAGTTAAAACATGTTATACTAATTAGCAACAAGAAAAATGTCATCGAGATAGCGTTAAAACACGTTTTACTTGTTGTGTGAGCATAGTATTAGCCACTTGAATCTTAATTAATTCTAATGTTACTTTGTTTAAGCTAAATCGAGGATTCCAAAATTATTTTAAAAATATAAATACATCAGACATAAACATAAACAGTGAATTTTCTATTAACCTCATTGTACGGTTTTTAACATTGCCGTGTATTGCCGATCAGAACGCAGTAATGCAAATGGTGGCATCATGTTACCGCAAAAAGACAAAAATATGACATGCTCCTCTTGCGCATACTTCGTTATTTTCAATCCTCGGCTTTCTTCTGAATCAATATGGCTCTCTTTGCTCGAAATAAACATGGCAATAAATAAGCCAGTTTTAACAGGTAGGAAAGACAAGCACCGTCGAACTATATTTACCTGTATTTTTGATTTCTCTGTTCTTTCCTTCTCTCTACACGCTTGATTCCAATTGCTCATCGAAGAGTTACAGGAGAGCATTTGGATAAATCGAATCGATTATTGCATATTCAGATCAAAGTTATTTTTGCGAATTACTGCAATAAGAATTGTTTTGATTATTTTCTTTTACACATCGCTGTGAGAATAAGTGGGATCATTTTATTCCTTAATATAAATCAATAACATGTTATCACGAATTATCGCTCATATATCTGTCGTATCTCACACCAAAGAAAGTGAATAACGAAAAAAATAGTTTTTTTTTCATTGGATAGATCCAAATGAATGACAATCGGATGTAGATCGTAAAATGCACTATTTTATAAATTTTCTTATTTTCACAAATTGAATCAGAATGTTAACTGCTTACAAAGTAACTCCATAAATACCCTAAGCAAAGGTTCAATAAAATATTTTAAATATACGCATTTTTCCTATATGAAAAAATAAAACATTCAAATCTCACATAAAACATCCAAATAAAAATATTTTAAAATTGATTGCGAACGCAACGGTGATCAATATATTTGTTCGTAAAAGTATATTACTAGGTTGCTCAAAACTTTCGGTCGTCAAATGGTGGGATAACAAAATTCTCACAAGTTTCCTATCTCATGCCTCCACGCGAGTCTAAGTCTATTGATGACATTTGGTCCTTAGACCGGCGACGACTGGGTGCTATCAGCCTTCTGCCGATAGTAGCAGAATGAGAGGGTGCGAACAGATCTAGTCGAGAAAACATTGCCGTAAAAATGAATAGTTGATCGGAAATTAGCCCCAATACGACTAATCTGACTAGTATCGATGATCACGGGTCAATACGTATTGAAAATTCGCCGCGTCTGTTTTTATGAACCTAATTTCAAGCTCCGTTATTGCTAACAAGCCCGTGCATCAAGTTTACAATCCTTTATATTTCCCTTCAGTGTTCGTTATTATCGCTCGTGCATTCCAAAAAAAAATCCGATATGGAAAATAAGAAATACTTTCCATGATTTATAACATCTCGCGCTATCTTTGGCTGTATAATGTGTTATCACTCGGTAGTTTTCAACCCAATAAATATATCGTAGAGAAGAAGTAACAAATTCCGTCTAAATACTGTTTCAATAAATAGTGATCCGGCCCATTACGCAGATAAGTTTAGCTTACCTAGGCAATACTCCCACGGTGTGGAGTTCAAATTGCTTTTGTTTAGGGAACATAGAATACTCTCGGTAGCCGGCTGCCCAGAGTTTAAAAAGAACCAAAAACTAAACAAGATCTTTTCTTTTTCGAGTCATCGTGCACTCGAAGACTAACTAAACAACTACCTAATAAAATATGCTTTACAGGTCGCATCGCTTGCTTGGAGCGAATCCTAGACCTGATACCCTTCCAAACTACCAACTCCGCGACACCTATGGAAGAGTCTGATGAATCGTCGTCTTTCCGTTAAGTAGGTGGAGCATCAACACTTCCTATCTACCTTATCCTTTATCCTTCCCCGTGAACGATGAAGATGGGGGCGGCCGGCAATGATGGCTATCATGCTGTTGAGGTTTTAATGTGGGTAGGATTGGTACGAATTCCTACTTACCATTTCCTAAGCAACTCTTATTAGATAATCAGCAGTCAAACATGATGAAGTCAGTGTGCAATCCGCCAAAATCATCGTCACAACGCAACGCAACGCATTACTAGGTTGCTCAAAACTTTCATTTCTGTTTATTTATAAAGTCGTAGAAATTTTTTTAGCAAATAAAATCGTTCCAATCTACATTGATGCATTACAGAAATATGCAATCAACAATATGAAATGTAACACTTGTGATCATTCTGTCAAATTTTAATTTTTTGTTTGACCTTTGTTTACTTTTTATTTAAGCTTTGCTGAAAAAACTGTACATTTTTAATTCGCAGAGTGTGATCTAACCTTTATTTATAATTGATATTTATTCCAAACTTGTGAAAATTAGCTTGAAACGAATATAAATATTCTCCCCCCGTGTCGACAGATATCGTGTTCAATTAGAATGATATTCACAGTTCATTTTAAATTCAAATTGAAATATTTGAACCAATTTTTTAATCAAAGTTTAAAATAACTATCATGGCGCCAGTTACAAACGATTGTTCAACCACTTCAAACTTATTTTCTTTTGTGCACTAAATATTATGTCACTACAAAATGCTGTACATCATCGGCCAACTATAAACTATCCACCAAGTTAAAGTTCTAAGTTCAGAAACATATCAGTTACATGTTGACAAATATGTTCTCACACGCTATGGAACGAGACATATGACGCAGAAAAGCTATTTTACTGCAAGAAAATATCGGAATGAAAAACAATTCTCCCTATCGTCTAATTTACTCATTTTCTTTAACATGAATTTGTTGTTTTTTTAACATTGTCGTGTATCGCAGATCAGAACGCAGCCATATAAATGACAGGATCGTTGGGTCAAAACTTACCAAATAGTTTAGGCCGGTTTAAAAGTTAGTCCGGTTTAAAAATAATTAGTACGCGTTTGAGCTTACGGCTATTGGAGTAATAATAAATCAACTATATTTCTTTCGTACAGTTTAAGCACAACCAATCAACATCGAATGTTACATATTGAACCAAACCTTCTTGGTGGTAGGTGATCGAATTCGATTAAATTCATTTGAGAAGATCCGAAGAAAGAAAACCTTGACCAAACTAATAACTGGAACTAAATTTTTATAGCACAATATCAGCTTTTAAAAATTGTAGAAGCTTTTCGATTGTGTTTGTTAAAAACCCGGACCAGTAAAGAAAAATCAAATTTTAGACAATATCATTTCATGTATAGATCAAGCTTTCTAGTTATATTTTACTATTATTGTAACTTTCCTAAAGTACGCATATCATATATCAAAGCTATAAATATACAAGAATCGAAAACAATTTTATATATGGACTTAGATGCGTTTTTGCAACGGTTTTTCGAGTGGCAGTGTATTCAGTCATAAATAGGCTTTGTTGTATGTACCTACTAGCAGAATCAAAATAGGATAGGCTGAGTGGAAATGAATCAAGTGAAGTGGAAATGAATCAATGAATTGAACGAACGTAAATAATAAACTTTTGTTGTGTTTTCTATAGATCCGCGTAAATTTGTTGCTAAGATAGTTTTCATCTTTGCGCAACGAAAGCACAGATTGCTATCATGCAGGTTACGCATGCAACCGCTGACAAACAGGGATGCCACATTGAAATCTGTGTTTCGGTCAAAAATATCTTTTTACCATTTGTGATAACCGAAACAAGAAAAAAAATCTGTGATAAATTTCCGAAAAATCTGTGAAAAATCACAATATTTCCAACAATCTGTGAAATTTTCATCAAAATGCCTAAAATCTGTGAAAAAGAATCTGTGATAAAAAATTGTGAAAAAAAATCTGCGACATTGCAGCAAAATATGTGAATATGATGATGAGTAGAGCGAAAGATACACGAATAATTGTGTTCGAGATTGTACATAAAAGTGTGCTGGAAACGAGCACAAGACAAAAGAAAGCATAGTGTACTGAGTAGCATACCTCCACAGCCAGTGTAATGGATTTCTAATTCAGCTACACTGGCTGTGAAAACACGCAGCGCAGTGATGTGCTCCACGTGCCGTTCAACATGCAACTGAGCTTGTCAGGCCAAATCTGTTCTTTAAATAGTCGATGATGACGTCATTCATAGAAGCGTAGCGCGCTAGGTACACAAATCTGTCGTGCTGGACTTGGGAAGCGCTATCTTCTGTGTGTAAATTCGCGATATTTTGACTAGGTTGCACATTATTTAAATTTTTAATGCTATGATATCTAAAATCGTTGGGTTTATCTATTGGAATCTATTCTTAGAAGTATTTCAGGGCGATATGCGCAAAAAATTAGAAAATTTATGGTGACATGGTTGAATTATATGCGGACCACTTTTCGTTACATACCATTTTTGTAGAATTACCAATGTGCACTCCCATATCGAAAACAAAGACGTAGTCCTACGGCAAAAAACGACGCGAAAAATCGAAATTCTCCAGCCTATTTCGGGAAAATAATACAATAAATTAGCTATGGAATTTGCATTTCGACTTCGTCTTATCAGAATTTGATACAAACTTACGTCGAATCGAAACGCAATTAATTTAGTTATACGTTTTGTGTTCTTAACGCGCAAATGCTAAATGTTAAACAATTTTCTCCTTGGTGGAGAAAAATTAGTTTCTGCTCAATTTTTTTACACTAAGTATAATTATAATTATTTGTGAAGTGTAATGCTACTTAATCAAAATACGGTCAGTGACCTTCAAGGTTGAAGCCAAATAAACATGCAACAACTTTTAAAACTCAAAAAAATCTATTAGTAAGTATAGGAGTATTTCTCGTACCCTAATGATTAGTTAAATAAAGGATTTATATTTTTGGCAAGAAGAATTTATATTTTTAACAATCCATTGACCTCGCTATTAGTCACTCCTCACAATACGTTATGAGGGTTTTATGTTTGGAATCACAATTAATATTAAATTGGCTCGTTAACGGTTAACGTTGACGGTTTAAAGCGGATTCTTGCTTAAGACTTATTCTCTATCAAAAAAGCTAATGAATTATAAAGTTGAGTCCAGTCCATCTAGAGTTTCTTGAGTCGTTGACCCTGTTCCGTTACGTTACACAAGATGACAAACCTCTCACACCCTTCGCGAAATCCAGTTATTGCATTGGCATTGGTGCTAAAAGTCACAGGAGCAGCGCCAAGATCCGACATTCCGCCGGATAGGTATATACTTTCACTATAGCTACCCAGTCCAGTGTAGAGTAATAGGAAGCCTTAAATGATAAAAGATTGTGCCTTCCATTATTGCTTGAGCATGTCGTGTCGAGTGTCTTGTAATAATACAGTTGAGGCGAGAGCACGTAATAAATTTCAGGCCATAAGTTCATTAATGATACGATACGGGCGATGAAAAAGAGTGTGTGACAATATAAAATCGCAGTTTTCTGCTAAATGCCAGCCAGTGAGTGCCTAATACGAGCGTATACAAGAGCCAGCTAATGACAGTAATAAATGTACACGCACACTTACGTGCATAGGCAGACAGCGAGTAAGAACAGCTTGTTGTTGTTGATTGTGCTGATAATCGGGGTAATATCGTAAACTTTGCTCGCTAAACTCAACAAGGGATCTTCAACTTGTGGAGACTTTGGGTGACCAGATTCACGGGAAGCAAATGTTAACTTCCTTTCAGACGACATCAAGAGTGGGCTTCTTAATCCCATGAAAGATCGCCCTTCTTGTCGTAAAATGGCGCCTTGCATGTTGCGTTCTTCCTTGTCACTTGCCTAATAAAATAGGGCTTTTTTTACCTCATTACGTCGCTGCAGTGCTATCTGATGACAAACGTCGTTTTGTGGGCAAATTAATGCCCCGTTTCCAAATTTTCTGCAGTTTTTGAACACGGATGACTGCCATTGTACTGAATGAATTAAATAAAAAATACACGCGAACGAAGGTCTTAGTGGAATGCACAAAGCAATTCGTACGAAGCTTCTCATAACGCGCTTCAACCGGTTAACTTGAACGGCGTTGTATGGCGCCCATGCTTGTACAGCATACTCCAATATGCTCAGGACCAGTGCGAAGTATTATAGCGCGAAGAAATCTACAAAATCGACTGTGTTCCGTTTCAGAAAACCCAATGTTGCAAATGCCTTCACCGTTGTTGCAGTCGACGAAACGAAACTTTCTGTCGAATAACAATCCCAAGTCATGGATCGAATCCACCCTCTCGATGGCACAGGCTTAAACGCTTTAGAGTTACCGGACGTACGAAACTTACCGCCTTACGTTTATCGACATGTCGTTCATCAAGCACCATTCCTGTGTATTGGATATATCATCCTGGAGCTCAGTAGAGTGGAGTTCTAATTGTCAGATCATCAGCGTAGAGCAGTTTTCCAGAATCGATGCGGGTGCAAAGATAGTTGATGAATAAGAGAAAGATAAAGGGTCTTAGGTGGCTTCCTTAAGGCGCACTGGTTGCTGTTGCAAATGTCCTTGAGCATGTTGTGCCAATTCCAACGAAAGCGGGTGCTTTGTCGAATGCTTTCGCGAAATCACAGCTGCAACTAGAAAACTTTTCTACGTCCTCAAGTTCGAAGTGGGGAAACATTTTCGTACAACTATGTTCGTCAAATATGTTCGAAGAAGCAGTGTTCATCGGATTGTAGACAAACTTTTCCAGAACTTTAGCCAGGCAGTTTAGTAGCGAGATTCCTCAGTAGTTTTCAATATTGTGAGTGTATCCAGCCTTATGGATAGAAACTATAGGTCAATACGCTTAGGAAAACATTTTCCGAGATTGAACGCTGAAAAATGTTGCTCATTGGTGCAGAAAGTGCTCGGGCACAATGGTTTATAAACACAGGCGGAAAGCAATCCGGACCAGGCCCTTTCAACGGATCAACGCTGGACAGAGCACTTAATAAATCGGCATCATTTACGTTAGGAAGAGGAAGGTTGATATTATACGTTGGCAATGTTTCAAGGCACTATTGTGATGGATAAACAGGAGGACTAGTAAATACATCTCGGAAGTGATCTGAAAAAAAGTCCACCGACTCCACTGCAGACTGTGAATTTTTGTCTTAAAGATAGACATTTTCTGGTATACCCCTAGAACATTTTCTGCTATTTATCAACGTTCAGAATATCGAGTGATTATTTCGAGTGTGTGTTGGCTTTGTTTAGATATTGACCGAATACACTGTTCCGGGTTTTTTTCTTATTGCAGTTCAATATGGCGAAGAATAGTTTTGTTATTTTTGGTTTTAGTTGGTTGAGCGCGACCGGGTTGGGAGGGTTAAATTGCAATCGACTAGTACGCAGATGACCATGTTGTATTCAGCAACTGACTGTAATGGGATGTATTCCAAGCGATTAGAAGCGATGCAAACTATCTTTTCACTTTGACATTGATGTTGTTTGTCAGACATGTTTGCAATGGTGGTAAAATCAAACGAGTTTTATTTATCAGCACACTGCAATTGAGATTTGTTTTGAGGATGTGCAGAATTGGCAGGACATATACCCTCCTTAGCTTTACCTTTAGGAACACAGACAAAGCGTCCGTCTCGAAAGGTAATCCGAAGCTGGTTGGCAATGAAATCAAGTTAGAAAGACCAGTGTTTCCTGGAATAGCGTTGAGTTACAGATCACCAAAAGAAGAATTCCTCACTGCAATCCCGATAATTGGTCGATGGGTTGTTGAGTTATTCACAAATTCACGAATGTAGATGTTTTCCGACCAGGTGTGTTTGAAAAGACCCTTATCCCTATATGATTTGCGAACGCCGATTTTAAATGTTATGAATATCCCGGTCAAAAAAATGCGGACAAACATGGTCCGGCGATTTAAACAGTTTGACGTTTGACTCAACTCGCCTGTGCTAATTGCCCCTAGGAACAAATGCAATTTGCGAATGCGATTTAAAGGCAATTTCAACACTTAGACAAATTTTCTGGCGGCTGAAATGGACTTGGTTGTTTTTCGCGTTTTTTAAACATGGCGGCAAAAAATGACGGCGACAAATCACCCAAATGTTGCATTTGAAATAGCCCCCAAATTGCCAGCAATTTGCTGACAAATTGTGGTGCATTTAGCGCATCCGAGTTGGCAAATAGCCCCCCGTTAGCCCTTTTTGACTGGGATAGCTCAGAGATGTGACATCATTGTCGTTGAAAACTAGACGAACTATTCTTGGTTGTATATCCTCCCCCAAGCAATCTTTCACTAGAGTCGAAACATCATCCGTCGTGCTGGGATCAGATGCTGACAAGCAGACCCATAACAGCTCCTTAGGTGGCGAAACAGCTTTTAACTTTCAAACGCAACCTTCGCGCTGCGAATAATAATGATTTTGGTTTTTAGCGGATCATCACGGAACTTGGTAATATCCAGCAATCTTTTTCCCAGGTATATACGGTTGGAGATAGCGACTTTAAATTAACTTTAACCGAGAGAGCTTTTGCGACATCTTTCACATCAGCAATGTCGTCCTTTACAGATTTTGGAGTCGTCGGGTATTGGCTTCTCGTAGCAAGATAGAGACATTTTGCGTAAGTAGTCGATTGAAAACAGGTCAGCACAGCGGTCACACATCCAAAATTAGTTCCGTGGATGGGTTCCCCAGATATCTATAATATCATAGCCAACTTGACGCATATCACGTGGGACGAATTTTCGCAGTACCCACGACAGGTGATGCGATCAGATTGCATATGCCAGTCATTTGAGTTTCATACGGGTATCTTTTGATTCTCATGAACATAAGAGAAATGTATTATATTGTCTAATAGAAAATCAAAGAAGCCTTATGCAAAATAAAATTATAGCAAACCGGTTTGACAAATTAAATGCCATTTTATAAGATAATTTTATAATTTACATAGGTGTATCTTGTGGCAAAAAAATATACGATATTCTTATGAAGATCGCTATATTTTTTGCCTAAAAACGCGGGGGACCACGATTTCTTCGACTATTCACTCGCCTAACCTGAACATTTCAATGAGAAAAAAACACGGCGTAAACGAAAACAAAAAACAAAAAGGTGTCGCGGCGTATAAAACGGTCGAAAATCATAAAAATATTCAACTCTGTTGATGAACGCAACTTAGTTCAACAGTGATCATGATCTAGTTTTCGTGATTGTGAATTAGTTCACAAAAACAAAGCAGATTTGATATCTTCTCTTGAACTATTTCATAAAATTCTGAATATTTTTAATAAGTACATTCCTGCCCCTTTAACTGGATTTTGACATATGCGTTGTCAACCAGTTTTAAATATTTTGAAATAAAAATATCGAATAGAAACTTCAAGCGTAACTTGTGGAAAATATTATTTATCGTCTCTGCGAGAGGATAAATGTTATGCCCGATGTCGACAAATTCCGATGGATCTGACAAACACACTCACTTCTAGTTTATTATTTTTACGAATTTTTTTTGGACACTAGTTATTTTATACTTCTAAGTAAAACTTCACAAATTAACCATTTTAAACACATAAAATGCAAGATCCAAATAGAGACAAAATTATTAGATCAATCAAAAACGATAAATTTGTACTCTTAAATCCAATTTAAAAGTGCATCACTTCTCCCGATTCCTGTGGGAAATCGTGGAATTATGAATCGTTTTCGATAGCAATTTTTCAACTGTGAATTTTGATTAATTCGACGGAATTAGAGATGAACTAATTATGCTGAGATTTAAACGCAACCCGAAGAATCTTCATCAAACCAAATGAATTTGGAGTAATTGGCAGTAAAATAGAAAAATGTGTGAAAAGCGTTTAGAATAAGGAGGGGTCCAAATTAGGCTGATTATTCTATCATTCGTTCATCAACATCGTATCTTCTTTGATTGCTGTGTAAATTCAATGTGAATTTTTCTGCAGTCAATTTTATTTGACTCTTTCTCAAAAAGAATCCTACATAACTTTTTTCGCGTACTTTCATTCAAATTTACGATAATATTTTTCAGTTAAGACTATTTTGTAGCTTTTTTGAAATAAAGTTATTCGAAGATAGTGTTTTTATAGTGTAGGGTATTGCAATTTTTTGTAATTCTCAAAGCCCCCCTTCATATTGTGACAAGTGTGAAGGTTAGCTCAGATGCCAAATACCACATAGTTTGACAGCAATCTTAGTATTTGAATCAGAATAAATCTGTTTCTTGAAAAATACGGAAGTTAGAGTTTTGGGATATTTTGTCCATAAAACCTCCTATTTTTAATAACATTTCTGCTGTATGCTGCATACACTATTTGCAGTTTTTCTAATGTTCAATAATTCTGTACTGGTTGAGACCGAACTCCTGATTAGATGCAATGTGCAGAGTAATTTTTTTTTGTCAAATATGGCGTCGTTCTCATTGATGAAATACAATATGTTTTTATTTCACTATATTGGAATATATGCGATACTATATAGAAGTACCGGTATTTCGACTTTAAAATCTGTTTTTGGTGAAATTGCTTCAAGAATGAAAGATGGTTTTTACTACGTAAATGCGGAAAACATCCATTTCATTTTTATATGTCAAAAACATTGAAAATTTAAAGAAAAAAATATGCAATTTAATTTCTTATTACATTTTTATTCCATTTTTTTAATTAACTGAAGGGTTGCTAAAATAAAAGTTTTCCTATTACTGCAGTAGAACGTTTTTGAATGTATAATGTTCGCCTTAAAATGTACGGAATTTTATTAATAAAAAATGCAAAAGTTGATTTTTTTCATAAACTTTACATTCTAGCTAAATTTCACGTGAATGATATTTTATTATAATGGTTATACAAATGAAAAAATTTTCGGTGCGGTGCGGTAAATAAAGTGCGGGTGCGGTAAACGGTGCGGTTTTTTTTTAATTTTTTGCGGTTGCGGTACGGACAATCCATTTACCGCCCACATCCGCACCGCGACGAACCCTAGTACAAACTCATGATTATTTTTAGGATTTGTTGTAAAAGAGAGGACATATAGCAACTTAAAGTTAGCGCTCCAACTAATTTTGAGACCTAAAGCTCCACGTAATTGTTTGGGACATGGTACCAGGAGTATTACCACTGACGAACCGACGTGACAGAGGCATTCGAAAAGTGTCCCATACACAATAACGATTGTTTTGAAATGAAGCGATCGCTACTGTCAAACCGCGACAGATCGTTCCGCCATGCTTGAATAAGGGCAGGCTTCTCGATAAGTATATTGATATTACAGAAGGTGTGCAATTCCCTCAGCTGCGTATGTAGTGGTAATATGCATCAAAATAATATTCAGAATTCATTTAAAATGCATGTATTCTGTTACTTTTTGTTTTTTTAACGGACAGTTTTATGAAATAGTACATACAAAAGGTAATAAAATGCGGTAAAAACGACCTTTAGCATGAATAAAATATAGTCCATACATTTTGGATTTTGCGTACTGTTGTTTTTTCGATGAAGATTACCGCGCGAACCATTATACAGAAGTCTCTAGTGTAACAACGTATTTTAACTTAAACAATTAGGACAACATCTGACTCATTATTTGTTCTACTAGAGATTTCCTTGCCTCACGAAAATCTGTACCAAAGGTAATCACTGGCCTATTAACATGCCATTGCTCTCTCTCTGATGAAGTAAAGAAATGCTCAAGATAGTGCTGCACTTGCCAAAAAGTGGAGCAAACATCCTGGCACATACTATGCTACTGCTTAGCGCTCACTAGAACCAGAATGTGCTCAACGAACGTTGGCTAAAGGTTCCCAAATCTTGAAGAAATTAGATACACTTCTTCAAGTAAGATATTAGGGCCCTTCAGGAATCTTGACTTTACAGAACTTAACTGTTTAGCTAAACCTCAACCCAACCATGTATTCACAACATTCTTATGTTCATGAAAATCTACTACGAATTCACTGCTATGCTCAATAGACTTTTCTACGGCTCATGTACGTACACGTCATATGACACAAATACTACATCACTAGCTGGTGGAAAATAATAAACAAAGACGGCAAAAGCAAATGGGATTGTTTGCAATCAAGAAACTGCATTATTGTTCGTGAGACCGATCGACAAGAACTCAATTAGGTCCATGCAAAACAGACTCAGAGATCTCTATCATAAAGTGTAATAACTTTTCGGAACGAATCTGAATTTATTTGTAGTTATTGACAAAGATAACGGGAATGAAATTATCTTTCTTGTTCTTACATGCAGTACATCTGCTGATGCACACAGTGCCACCTAGAGGCGAAACAGCAAGCACCCACTTACGCTTCACCGCATAATATGAGATTTTCCATAGAAACTGCAAGTACGTTGGTTCGATAGATAAGCTTGTCCGATTTTATTCAAATATAGCGTAGGCGCCCCTGGTGGAACTAGAAGTCGACGCACGGGTGGATCGATTGAGTTTTCAAATATGCGTTTTTTTTCTTTGCAACCATTTATGCTGAAAAATTCATAAATTGCAATTTGTCGAATTTAACAATAACTCTAACGCAACTTTTTTATAAATTAACCTATAAAAATCAGATAATAAAATAGATAAAATTTTCAATTATCTTTCATATTCAATTATTTTTTAGGTTTTGTCCAGCTTCAATATTTACTAGATCCACTGTGCGGTCGTGTATAATTCAAATGCATTCTATTATTATCCATATCACGGATCATCATCATTCTGGGTTCTGGATCAGATCCCTAATGCAAAAGTTGACACTCAAAAGCAACGCCTGTCTCGTATTAAGTGTGATAGCAAGCATATACGTCCATCATCTGCGATTCTATTAGATGCCATAGAAGATCGCAGATGATGAACGTGTGTTGCAACTAAGAGCCTCATTCGGTGCTGCACAAGGACGCTTGAGCACTGCGAAGAATGACAAAAGCAATCCACCCTATTTGTTCTCTAGCCTCTGGACTATATTACTAAGCAATAAAAAAAACTAAATCAGCAAGAGAAAAACTATCAACAGGAGCAGGAAATTACTTTTGCGATGTCTCCACAGCACTCTATCCAGTAGGAGGCGGGATGAGCTGTAAAGGCAGTGCAGGTATTGCGGGAGGATTTTTTTTCTCCAACAATTGCTTTGATAGGAAAATAATTAACTCTTAAGAGAATTAAATTGTGTTAGCACGGGAATAATGGAAAATGAGTGCTTTTCGATTTCAAGGTAATGCAAGCTCTGCGCAACCTATTAGATAGTACGAGTCAGTTTTTCTTTAATATAAACTGGCCTTAGCTGTCAGGTTTGCTGTTATTATCCGTAGATTAGGTATTAAGTAGGCAAACCTAAAATCTTTATACGTGGCAACCCTTGCTAAGACAGTTTAAGGGGGTCGTCTACTCGCGAGGCCTAAAATTGATTCCTTTCTTGGGAATAAATTGGATGGATTTAGAAACTTTTTTTTTATTTTGAAGATACATGTTTTGACTTTTCAATTTTACTTTTGAAGACGAAATGAACAATCTCTCGCGACCTTGAAACTTCATTGATGACATTGATGTTGAAACTGCATGGGTCCCGCAAATTGGGCAATCTGTAATCAGAAAACCCAATTTTGTTATATGGCCTATAACAATCGAACAAATTGACATTTTGCAAATCCCTCTCGGAAAAAACAAAGCGGCATGTTTTCTGAAAAATTGGAGAAAAAAATTATTGAAATCGGACCAGTACTTCTATGAAAAGTCTTACTTGACCGTTTAAAAAATACTACTTTCGGGAAAACTCGTTTAAAGATAAAGTACGGTGTATAACTCGGTAGTAGTAACTTACTAGATAATATACTATACCGGATCCGCAGAGCTCACCTTCCTCATCACGAAAATGTTCTTGGCTTTGCACATTTTGCTCCCTCTGTTGAATTCGGGGGCCTGTTTTGCCGCGACACAGATTTTGCGTTCAGAACGAGTTATGCGTTCACTGTCGAGTCGAGTAGCATATCTTTCAGCTACAGTTCCCAAGGTTATTCCCATCATCTCCATAGCTTGTAAGATCGATGAAAATCCTTGGTTGAAGATACTGACTGCCAAATAAGTCAAAACATTGACGACCTGCCTGCCAGAATTTATGCATGTGTTTTGGCGCTAAGGAACAGATTTCACTATTCAGATACTCATTGATGTTTTGGATGTCAGCTCCTAAGCATCTTTCTAATAAATCATAAGATGATAGACTTTCGTGGATCCTGGCATGTTCGAATGCTTCTAAAGTTCCTTTTGCTTCAGCCTGACGCCACTTGCACCAACCGTCCTCGCGGGTGAACACTTTGAGTGTTGGGGTTTGTTCGTCGATGACGAGCGGTGTTCGAGGGAAGCCCAGATTGCGTTTGGCATATGTTGTACAGATTTCCGTGTCTCTGAATCGCCAGCCCATAAAATTTTGTTAGCTCGTCGATTGATTTGTCCGTCAACTTTCCGTTTTCTTTGCAACCGATACCTTTGTTTTCTTTCTTCAGATTTCGTAATCTTGTTCCCATATGCTTCTCAACATGTCCGTCGCATTATTTCTTCCGTTCGCTTTTCTCATCCTAAATAAACTTGTAACCATTCACAGACGCTCACATAACCATAAACCGTCAAGAATGGACCCTGAATTCTTTAAACAATGATTTTTCCATAGACAACCGCCATCGTGGTACGCCGCCCTTAGTATTTCAGAAACGGCCGGAGCTGGGTACCTTTCGGTTCCTAGAAACATGCCAAGGCATATGATTTTCACCAAATCCTTTCTGTGGCGTACTCTCAGATGCATATAGATTGAAATTAAACAAAGAAAAAAATATTTTTTTGAAACCGTGAGAGTAGAAGACCCCTTAATCAAAAAAAATTGTCCCCTCTCCACGCAAAACAGAATTGCTACGGTTCTGAGTAGAAACTGACCGGTCGCATTTTTGGTGTATGAATTATATATCCTTTTATATGCTTGTTATATTATTTTCTATTTCAACTACTACCATGTATAACACAACTTGTCACGAGAAGTACACTTTGATGTAATATCATTTCCTTTTGATCCATCTTCAAACATTCCCACTGAAGTTAAATAGTCGGTGTGCAGTGAAGCTCTTCTGGACGAGCGGCGTTTTCCAAACGGCCTGGTGTAAGTACTCATAATTTTTGTGTAAATGATTTTTTTCCGGATATTTGCGCACTTTAGATGGAAACTCCCTTCTTAGTTTTAACACATTATACGAAAACCTGCTGATACTCACCAGAATGTCCCGCACTTGTGGAAGCTCTTGATGCCACAAAGCAAGCACTAGGACAAACATTCTCTGAGCCGGAACGCTGCTGCCACAGGGCTCGCAAGTTTGCATTTTCCGGTCATGGATTTTGTGCTGCGACAAGTGTTTTCGAGTGGCTTTTGGTAAAAAAAAAATAATATTATTCTTGTGTAGTAGTGTGTGACGGATTGCAGCACCTGTTTATAATCTGCCATATGCAGCTACAAACAAAGCTGGAAGCGAGGAATTGCCCTATACATATAGAAACACTTCAGCTCAAGCTTAAACTTTTCCCGTTGGTTTGGAATTGTTTTATATCGGTATATGCATGAGATAGGATCTATTCAATGGAAAACAAATGTGCAATAATGGTTGTTTTCTAGTCGGTTGAAACTAGTGGCAGGCATGCTCGATACCCTAGCACTTACATATTTCTGCTTCCTGCCTGCGTTCTTTGCTTTCCGGCACTGTTGAAAGTTTGTTTCGCTAGTGAAGGTGGGCAGAGAGATGAGGTATTGTTTTTTAGTTATTTGTTAGGTTACAAGTTCAACGAAGACGTATTTTACGATTAAGATTGAAAACCCATTGAGTGTAGTTAATCACGATTATACAGGGTGTTTGGTTCATGGTTAAGAATCTCTCGGGGGGTGATAGACTGCCATATTTGGGGAAAAAAATTGTTCTACACATATCATCAAATCTCAACCGTTACAGAGTTATTGAACTTTTTGTGTAAAAAACTTATTTGTCTTAAAATACCTCTAACTTTAAAAGTATACTTTGTATTTTAAATGTTTTAGTTTCATACGAAAGGTGAGAAAATTTCGCATTGAGTGATGCCCTCACATGTTTCAGCTAATGAGTTTAAGTAGCCTTTTCAAAGTAATTTATTAAAAATTAAACAATTTTGAACGATTTTTCGTTCATTTCTTGAAAATCCTAATAGTTAACCTCATCCTTTTAATAATTCAGATTGTTATTCTTGGTGAGCTGCTTAATTTGTTCTTTGACACGATACACTTACCTTTTCTTATTTTCATGATTTTGGGTTATTCAACATGGATATTTTTATCTCATTTTCACTAGTTCCAGCTCTAATTGAAAAATTATGGCACTTATTGTACTTTTTTTTCATTTTATTCGAAAGCCAGGAAAATTTTACAGTGAAAAAAGTATTAATACCTTTCAGTTAAGTGAATTTAGTATTCTTTTAAAAGTAAATTAGTTTAAAGTTAGTGCTATTATTAGCATTTTCGTTAATTTTCTTAAAATAGTAAATAATAAATATCACCATTATTATCATGGAAATAATGTATCTCAGCAAGTTCTACAGTTCTTTCTTTGACTCCATTCAATTGTCTCTTTTGGTTTCGACGCAAAATCGTTTTTATCACATCGTTTCATATGCAAAAATAACGATTTCGAACCCACTACATTTGTGGCGAGCTCATGCTGTGTTAACTATTAAATAGCAGCAAAATGAAAAGTCATATAGACAATGTGTCGAATAGAAAGTTATAGAGAACATTAAGGGGCATCAAATGAACAATAGTAACGATAAATTTTGTTGATTAATAATTAGAATAATTAAAAAACTCTCCAAAAACACAAATTTTGAGTTATTTCGTTAGTAAAAAATCATTTAGTACACTTAACTAAAAGATATTTGTACATACACTGATAGGAAATTTTCTCAGCTTTCCAATAAAATCTTGTAAATAACGATATAAAGCATATTTTTTAGATTAGAGTCTTTTAAGCACTTGCAAGTTGGTTACAGGAAAAGTATAGTAATGAAATTACAAAGAAATGAGAAGAGATAGAAATATGACGTCCAAGAACAAATCATGAATCGTCCTAAAACCCAACTTTTGGATAATGGATATTGCTATAATCATACTTCATTATTTCGAGAAAATTAGCAAAAACCTCCTCAAAAACACTAACTTTTGACTACTTTACAGTTAAAAGGTAATTAAAACTAATTACTAAAAAGATATGAGAACACCATTCAATAGGAAATTTTCTCACCATTCGAATGGAACTGAAACATTTAAAATACAAAGTATACTTTTAAAAGTAGAGGTATTTTAAGACAAATGAGTTTTTTACACAGAAAGCTCAATAACTCTGTAACGGTTGAGATTTGATGGTATGTGTAGAACAATTTTTTTCTCCAAATATGGCAGTCTATCACTCCCCGAGAGATTCTTAACCATGAACCAAACACCCTGTATTTACGTATCCGTGTAATCCAGATTTTAATAAATTGTTGGCAAAAAAACTTCTTGCCATAAACAAAAGAAGAATACATTTTCTGGCGTTCTTCCTCACACCGGCTTAGTTGTTCAATTACTTACTGCTCATTAAAGTATGATTGTCGACGATGGCACATAGGGGAGCTGGGGGCAAGCCCGACACCCTGGGTAAGCCCGATACCCCACGAATTTTAAATCACACAATAATGACAGGATATCATTAGTACGATTATTTTAGGCATTTCGATACACATCGATGCCATATGGGTTCATTAAACGTCAACAAAATAAACAAAACAAGCGAAAGCAAAGTTGATGTTGTATGTTATTTTTAGTTGATACATTTTAAGGTTTTAATAACACAAAAGCTTTGAAAATGACCAGTTTTTGTGTCACACATTCTATTCTACGTTATTTGTGTGAAGTTTGAGTATTTCAATACTGTTAATTGAGCATTTAACAAAAATGTGCGCTGTTGGGGTAAGACCGACAGTTGTTAGGCGGGGTAAGACCGACACGGTGTTTAGATCATTGGGTTCGTTTTTAATTCGATACAAACGACTGGGTATATTTGTTGCGTTCAATTATACTATAATTACGTCATGTTAATAATTTAAATACACGGAAACTATGTTTTTTTTGCATTTATTTTTCAGTATTGTCTCAAACCGACCAAAAAAATAAGAATTAAATTGTACGTGATTCATAGTTATATTACAAAAAGAAACGAAAAGTATAATCTAATATGAGATTTTGAAATGATATTGATGAAACATTTTCATTAACAGTCGGATTGTTGATCAACAGTGTTCCGAAAAATCACAACACGAACCGGATAGCTTACTACGAAGCGTGCGTCATTTCTAAGTGAATAAGTCCTAGTAACAGCGTATATAATCTGCTTTCAGAACAGCTCTTCCTCGTTAGAATGGCTATATGAGTGGCTATAAAGCTTGCAAATAATATGTGTTTATTTTTTAATACATCAACAGGCAAGCCCCAATGATGTTGGCCTTAATGCTAATCTTATTTCTAACAATCAAGTACACAAGAACAATAGTCATACAATAATTAAAAACAAAGAATAAAAATATTAAGTGTAGTTAGCTAATTGATTAAACAGTCTGGAAAAACGTATACGCAGAGTTTATCGAAAAACGTTGAAATCGAATGCTGAAGCTGCCAGGTTAAAAATTCGCTGCAGACCAGTGACGGCTCCATACATACTTTAG
This sequence comes from Topomyia yanbarensis, assembly GCF_030247195.1. Taxonomy (NCBI): domain Eukaryota; kingdom Metazoa; phylum Arthropoda; class Insecta; order Diptera; family Culicidae; genus Topomyia; species Topomyia yanbarensis. The sequence continues at coordinate 328,611,095 of NC_080671.1, forward strand.
TTAGTGCGTCGGAATGGTAATCTGAACATAATGTTATTGCGTAGTGCTCGAGGTGCGACCTTTATGTTGATTTGTTCCAAAATAGCTGGGGCCTCTATACGACCTTGCAGAGTGTCAGCGATGAACAAAGCTCTTGCAGTATTCCTTCGAACATGTAGTCGGGAAGGATCTCTCCACGGCAATCTACGAAGCGCGAAACGTAAAAACCGACGCTGAACGGACTCTATTCTCTCAACGTATTTTAGTTTGAACTCCAAACATCAGAGCAATATTCTAGTATTGATCGCGATAAAGAACAGTAGAGCGATTTGAGACAATAGATATCCGTAAATTTTTTGGCTATTCTGAAGATGCATCCCAGGGCTCGAGATGCTTTACCAACTGCATAAGAGACGTGTTGCTTAAACGTAAGTTGAGAATCCAGAATCACTCCCAGATCTTTAACGTGGCTGACGCGTTCAATATCTGTTTCTAGTAGACGGTAGTTAAAATGAATCGAATCTCTTTTCCGTGAAAACAATATAACCGAACACTTCTTCGGGTTCACGCACATGCGATTCGTGTTACACCAATCAGCAAAGACATCAAGTTGCTGTTGGAGTAATCTGCAATCTTCATTTGAACGAATTAGTCGAAAGATCTTGAGGTCATCTGCGAAGGACAATCGTGGAGTCTTCAGAACTAGATGTACATCATTGAAGTATAGCAAAAACATCAATGGTCCCAAGTGGCTTCCTTGAGGTATTCCTGACGTAAAAATGAAGGTGGGAACCTGATAGTCTCCTATGACGACCGCTATCTCTCGGTCTCTGAGGTAGGATCGAAACAGCTGCAAAACACTACCATTTATTCCAAATCTCTCCATTTTTGCGAATTGCGATATCGTGATTTATCTTATCGAAAGTACAGATAAGTCGGTGTAAACAACGTCGGTTTGAGCACGATGTTCCATACTCTCTGTTATGTAGGATGTTAAACACAGCAGGTTAGACGCAGTTGACCGTCCGGACGTGAAGTTCAAACAACTTCGAAACAGCACTCAATGAAGTTATTCCACGGTAATTATTGACGTCTCGCTTATTACCCTTTTTGTGGCCTGGGAACATGTTTGCGTATTTCCAGCAAGATGGAAAAACTCCTCTAGCAATACATGCTCGAAAGATATGAAGAAGCGGAGTAATCAAAGCTTCAATATGCTTTTTCAGGATAACAGAGGGGAACCCGTCGGGTCCCGGATTGAAAGATGACTTAAGCCGAGAGGAAGCTCTGGTAATCATCGTTGCGTCGACATCGATAGCACCCAAAGCTTGGCCTACAAGTGGAGCTTTGCTAGCAGCGAGTTCGATTTGCTCAATGGTTAGTGCCTCATCTGTGAATACATTCACGAATTTTTCCGAAAAAAGTGCACATATGTCTCGCGATGTGGTAGCTGTGTTACCATTGGAAGTCATAGACGACGGTAGTCCAGATTCCTTGTGCTACTCGTTCACGTATTTCCAGAAACGTTTGGGATGCGACTTAAGATCGCGCTGAATATTTTGCTGATATCGAAAGAAAGAGTGTTGACTGGCTCGTTTATAAGCGTGGTTGAGACTAACGTAATAGTTTTTGAGTGGTATTGTGCGATATTTAGTAAATCTCCGCAGGGCACCTCTTTTGATGGATTTGAGCCATCGTAGCGTACTCGTTAGCCATGGAGGGCCGGGTTGTCGATGGTTAACTTTCTTCGAAACGTGCCTGTCAATAACGTATCCCAGAACGTTGAAAAAAGTTTGAACTGCGGTTTCGATATCTTCGGGGTCTAGAATATTTTTCCAATCGATGGTGGAAAGAAGGTATGCGATACTTTGATGATTAGCTTTACGAAAATCGTAGAAGACGGAGAGCGGTGAAATATCGAAGTCACATTGCACCACAATGCTATCAATCTGGGCGATCAATGGAGGATGATGCGCTACTAGTTTTACTAGAGGAGAGGGAGCCATCACTATTAATGTGGCGGAGAGCTGATCGCTGACAAAACAAAGGTCGAGGTGGCGGCTATTCTCATTGGCAATAGGATTAATTTGTAGTAATGAGGCTGAGCTATAGCTGTCAAGTAGTTTCACTGCACCTGGGTGGAAAACGGAATGGTCAGAATCCGGATAAAGAAATCCATAGCGGGAAGATTTCCATGAAATGCTAGGAAGGTTAAAATCTCTTAGCACCATGATCTCATCAACTACATTAGCATATTAGCATAGGTACAACTTACGGTCTCCAAGCTCGATAATCGTCCAAACCTGCTCAAGGCAAACCCAATAAATGTTCTCGACTGCTCTTGCCTTCAAGCAGGAATTAACTGCTACTAATACGCCCCCTCCGGTAGATTTTCGGCTATTGTTCGGGTTCCGGTCACAACGAAAAACCTCGTAGCCGGTACCGAACACCTGACTGGAAAGTGTGTCATCGTTCAACCACCTTTCGACGAGAACAATGATGTCAAAACTCTTATCAGAGACTGCAAGACGATATTGTTCAACGGTTGAGTTGATTCCACCAACATTTTGATAGTATAACAGCAGCTTGTCCTGTCGTTGACCAAGGCTGGAAATCGAAGAGCTTTGAGGCAAGGAAGAGCTCGCAGATGCATTGTACTTGCTTGTAGTAGGTTTGCGAAAGACCCCTTGTCCCAACTACCCCACAGGACCGGGACGCCTGCTGGTCGCTGGCAGGAAGGGCTCGACTGTGATGGGGGGACTAAGGGCTTCCTAACGACTGGTGGCAAGTGTGCGTCCCGGTGATCGAAGAAACGATAATTCGTGAAATGCAGCTGGACTATGTTCCTCTTGTAAACAATTGCGGGTCGCTGACATGAAATACGGCATCTGGTTCTGATGCTGGCAATGTACTGATGCTGATACTGATAATGTGCTGGTAATTAACGAAGAACTGGAATCGGGGAACATTTCAGCGCTTAAATTATTCAAAATAAATGGATACTTGACGCAGTACGAAGTTTGGAAGACCCTTTCTCCACTCCCACACACAGGACCGGGACGACTGGTGAACGTTGGCTGCAGTAGCTGGACTGTGGTGGGGGGATCGAGGGCTTCCATAATACAAGCGGGGCAGTGCATCCCGATATTCCATTAGCGAAATCTATCCTGCTTTGGTTGGTCGAAATTGAATTCCCGAACGAGTACTCCAGTTGGCCAAGTAGACGCTTTGAGTGCGGTGTCCTTTAGTTCGCTCGGAATCTCAACTCGGAAGGAAATGAAGTTGAGTTTTGTGAGATCGGTATCTTTCTTGACCCACAAAACTGCTTTGGGTGTGTCGCTTATTCCGAGGCATTCCTGGGTCATAGCAACAATTTCCTTCACTGTATGGCTCGGGTCGGGACGGCTCAAATAAATCCAAAACTGCTCCCGCTCATCCGCAACAGTTTTGATTTCTCGCTGAATGGCTCTAGTACCACAGACAGCGGCTGCAGTGGCACGAATTTTTGCATTATTCTCGCGACTTCGTTTCGGAGTGGGCAGATCCCCCGGAAATCGCTTGACACACAGTCCCCTTTGAGCCACAGAACCAGAATTGGCCGGAAAGTGAGTTTCAATCCGGCTCGAGAGATTAGAGACGACAGCGTTCAAATTATCTACAGCCTCACATAATTTTTGTGTATCCACAATGGGAGCAACGGAATCGAATTTCTGCACCCACTCGTTGAAACAGCGAGCACAATCGTCACACAGCCAGTACAGGTTGTTGTTGAAACTCGACAATAGGTCTAGTGCGGATCGCTGCATACCGGGAATACAGGTGCGGTGGTAAACCGATCCGCAATGGCCGCGGCATGCAATTTTCTCAATCCCATTAACGGGCGAGTCACATGACTTGCAAATATGACTCGTTGTTGATTTCAACCCGCCCTGTATTAAACTTTTAGATTTCGGCTCGCTATGCGCCAAGTTGAAGTGCCTATGCGCCACTTTCCACTACTCGCGTGCATATGGCGAAGTGAGCGTGTAAAGTTTTTGGTGGGGAATTACACACAGGTTGAAGTGTCACAATTTTCCCGTAGACTAACGAAGTTTTCACAAGGTGCAATAAAGCACTTTTACACTACAATTTCACTAGCGAGCAGCATACGATTGGAAAAAGAATGTCCGTCGAACGACTGGAATCCTTTTTACCGAAGAACGATAAGTACAACACACAATAAATTGATCTTTCACTAGAGCTAAAAAACGTACACACGATGTAAATAAACAAGGTGACAAAAAAACAACGCAATCCACAAATTCGGACAACAAACTTGAAAGAATTACTTGAGAAAACCCGTACCATAATATAAACCATACGTTAAACATGATTTATTCATAACACCACGCATTCGAATACTCTTCCTCTTGCTACGTGATGAAACTACAAAAAGCATACGTTTGCATCACACATACTCATATATACATAATTGCACTTTATCACACATACACAATACATTTTTAATGGAAAAAATTTGACAAAAAGAAAGTTCAAAAGGGGGTCCCTCTTGCCCCTTTGGGGTGTCGGTCTTACCCGCAGCGTTTTTAAAATGTCATTTTTCTCCATTTTTTGGCAACCAATAATTTTTGATGAATTCAATTTTTCGAAACGCTAAAAAAATTATATTTTGTTAAGAACCACCTAAACAAGGACTATGCACAGAATATACAATTTTAGGAGCTTTGTGGAATTTTTGAAAAATTATTGAGCTTAAGGTGTCGGACTTGTCTCGCGTTCCCCTAGTACTTGTACGCTCGTTAGATCGTTGGTCGATATCAAGGATGATATATAAAAGATTTCAAGACGGCTCTCTAACTATTAGTAAATGAATTGATGTTTTCTATTAAGATGGCTCACCATCCTGCTCAGTGCTCACAGTAGACCTCGTCATTATCGTTTTTATGTGCTACCACTATCCCAGAATCTCACTGATTTAAAGCACATGATAAAGCAATCAACGTTTCCATACCTTTCATAGAATTTACATATTCTTTTATTTTTTTGCGATACTTTTAGCAAAAACACAAGATTAGTTGTTCTGCAAAAAGCTGCAACAGATAAACAATTTAACGGCGATCAGCGAAAGCAGCGGAGTTGGACTTACAGGTGAGTTAATCCTTTTTCCTTTTCAGGTACGGCAGATGCAGGTAAGTGATGTTGGTACAGGTGTGACGGACTTTCGGCAGGAACGGCGGCTCAAACAGCAGGTAATTTAAACTAAATTTTCTTATTTCAGCTTTTCTTCACTTTACTACATAATGTTCTTCATATAACTTCAAAATAAAATAACTTGTAATATAAACTTTATGAAAATATTCTCTATGACATCGGATGACACTGACGTTTCACTCAACAGTCGGGCAAGAAGGTTGCCCAATGCTGTCATTGCTCCTTTTATAGTGGCTCAGTCGGAAACATGTTGTCCCGGAAACCCTTCTCTCTGGTCTAATTTTGGGCATTGGTAAAGATGTCGATGAAATGTCGATGATTGGCGAATTTTGGTGACGATGACAACTAGAAGGCGCTGGATTCTTCTTCGTATGCGAACATCCTGACCCCTTCAGAAAACATATTTTTGAACATCCCAACTATCCGCTATCTGCTAATCGATGAAACGAACGGTTTGTCCCTCGCGCCAAAATCGATGATCATCTGACATGACGTTTCTGCATTTTATTTCATTGGCTGCCACGAGTTCGACGGTTGCTGCTGACAATTATTTCTGGCGAATAAAACAGACCCGGTAGCGGGTTCAAAGGATTTAGGGAATATTGGACAGGTGCTTACCTTGTCCCTTTTTTTAAAGGGCCTTGTATTTTATTTCAGGTGATCTGCTTCTGCTGCATTTGATTCATCCGATGACACGACGGGAAGTAAACAAAGCTTCGCAACAGGACGAGTAAATTTCCCTTGTGGTGTTTGTAGTGTAACTACTCTGGTGATGCCATCCGGACCAGGATGTAGTTCGTGAATCCTACCAGTTGGCCATCGCATGGGAGCCAAGTTTTCCTCCTTGATGATAACAAGCTGGTTTTTGGCGAGCTGTACCGGTGGACTGCACCACTTCGTTCTCGCCTGAAGAGTTGAAAGATACTCGGTGTGCCATCTTCTCCATACATCCTGCAGGATTTTTTGAGTCAGCTGCCACTGTCTTAGGCGATTGAAAGGCACAGTGGACAGATCGACATCAGGAACGGCCTTCAATGCTGACCCCGTCAAGAAGTGTCCTGGTGTTAGTGGGTTGTAGTCCGAAGGATCGTCACTGAGAGGCACGATTGGTCTCGAATTGAGGCAGGATTCAATTTGCGCTAATAGTGTTTCCATGTCGTCATGAGCTAGTGAACGGTTTCCCAAAACTCGAACAAAATGTTTCTGTGCCGATTGAATGGCAGCCTCCCATAAGCCGCCAAAATGTGAAGCTTTAGGTGGGTTAAAGTGCCATTTGATTCCGGTTTCGTTGCACTCCTGGAAAATTGCTTGCTGATGTTCTTTGCTGCGAATGAGAGTTTTTAGTTCGTTAGCAGCTCCAACAAAATTTCTACCATTGTCGCTGTATAGGTTGGAACACAATCCACGACGAGCGACGAAGCGTCTAAGTGCCTGTATAAATTTTTGTGTGCTGAGGTCTGCCACCAATTCCAGGTGCACAGCCTTCGTGCAGAAACATATGAAGACTGCTATGTAGGCTTTACGCGCGGCGGCTCGACGGTGAGGTGGCTGTAACAGTATCGGACCCCAATAGTCAACACTGGTTGCTGAAAACGGTCGAGAGGCGATGATGCGTTTCGCTGGTAGTTCAGCCATGAACTGTTCGATTAGTTTTGGACGAGCTCTGACACAAACAACACACTTGTGGACAATTTTGCGTGCCAAGTTCCTGGCTCCTATAATCCAATACCGGAGATGTAGAATGCTGACTAGCAGCTGGGGAGCGGCATGAAGGTGTCGCTCATGATAACTTCTTACAAGTAGAGTTGACAAATGATGGGATGACGGTAGGATGATTTGATGTTTCGCGTCGTAGGATTGCTGTGATTGACTTATCCTTCCTCCAATTCGCATCAGGCGCTCAGGGGATGATAGCATGGGATGAAACCATTTGATTCGTGATTTCGTGGAAACTGGCATTGACTTTTCGATTAATCGCCATTCTTCCACAAATGATTGCTGCTGAACGAGTCTAATTAAAATTGTTTCTGCTTCTTGAGTTTCGTTTACAGTAACGCAGGTGTTCTCTGGTCGATTTTCCCTTGCGAGTTGGCAGTTTCTAGGAAATCTAAGACAATATGCGACGATCCGCAGCATTCGTTGATATTGGGAGAATCTACTGACGAGCTGGTCGATGAAGGATGGTTCGGGTCCCACCGGTACTACTGTGCAACTTACTTTGCGCGCCTCAATGGATGCTTCAGGATCCTCGATTGCAAACGGACATTGTATGGGCCATTCGTTGTCATCAAGGTGCAACCAGGTTGTTCCCTGCCACCAGTTGACACATTCTAGGAGTGTCTCTGCTGTCATTCCTCGAGATAGGTAGTCGGCAGGATTTTCCTTCCCTGCTACATGTCGCCAGGTGCAATTCACCGTTGCTTGTTGGATTTTGGAAACACGATTTGCTACGAAGGTGTTCCAAGTTGTGGGTGGTGATTTGAGCCAGCTAAGTACCGTAGTTGAGTCCACCCAGAAGAATGTTTGGACTGGTAGTTGAAGAGATTCGACGACCCTTTCATAAAGTTGTGCTGCTAGTAAAGCCCCACACAGTTCCAATCGTGGGATGGTTTGTTGCTTGAGTGGTGCAATCTTCGATTTAGTTGTTAGCAGGGCGACCTTGACGGTGCCTGCTGAATTTGTTGACCGTACACAAACACATGCCCCGTAGGCACGTTCCGAAGCATCAGAAAACAAATGTAGTTGAATCGTTGTTGGATTTGGGCACAGCACGCAGCGTTCGATACTCAGCTCGTTCAGAAGGGGAAGTTGAGATTGGTAGGCAATCCAACGTTCTATCATCGCTTTCGGGAGTACTTGATCCCATCCCCAGGAGTGTCCATTTTCGTCCTTCATCGTCCATAGTGCTTGCATGTAAAGTTTAGCCGTTGTAACAACGGGACCCACCAATCCAAGTGGGTCGAATAATTGAGCGATTTGTGAGAGTGCGATTCGTTTGGTTAGTGAGGTGGTTGTATCCGAACTGGGTAGTTGGATTTTGTATCGCAGTATATCTGAAGCCGGTTCCCAGTGCAAACCAAGTGTTTTGATGCATTGATTACTATGGAAATCGACGGATGGCTGGAGCGCGCGATTTTCATTTGGTATGCCTTCTAGAACAGCTTCCTCGTTCGATGCCCATTTACGCAACTCGAATCCGCCCTTCGCTAGGAGAATTTCTAGATGCTTCCATAGTGTTGTAGCTTCATTAATGTTTCGCGCGCCAGTGAACAAGACGTCTACGTAAAAGTCTTTTTCGAGTACAGCAGTTGCTTCAGGGAAATTAGTTCGTTCGTCTTCGGCTAGTTGTTTTAACACTCGTGTGGCTAGGAAAGGGGCGCTGGCCGTTCCGTAAGTAACGGTTTTGAGTTCAAATGTGTCGATGGGTGCGTCAGTTGAATTTCGCCAAACAATTCGTTGCAGAGGAGTGTCCTGCTCGTGCAGCAGAATTTGCCGATACATTTGCTTAATGTCTGCGATGAGCATTACCGAATGCTTCCGAGAACGCATGATGATGGACCTTAACTCATCTTGCACGATTGGACCTATCATCAGAGCGTCATTTAAAGATGGTCCACTGGTTGACTTGCACGAAGCATCGAAGACGACTCGTACCTTCGTTGTTGAGCTGCTCTCACGTACCACGGCATGATGGGGGAGGTGAAAACAAGGTTTAGTTATTTCTTGCGGGTTGTCGACACGTTCCATGTGTCCGAGAGTATAGTATTCGTCCATAAATTCGCTATACCTTTGACTTAACTCTTCGTTACGTGCTAACCGACGTTCTAACAAATGAAACCGTCTGATAGCAGTGCCGCGATTATCGCTTAAATTGGCTAGTGTGTCCCGTTTTAGTGGGAGTCTGACGATGTACCGTCCTTCTGGCGCACGAGAGACGGTTTGACGGAAATGTTCCTCGCATTCCGCTTCTTCTACCGAATAGCAGGGAGATGAATGACCTTCCTCCAATGTCCAAAATTTTTCCATAAATTTATGTATATCAGAAATTGTAGCTACGTTCGCCACGACGGGAGTGATGGGCTTGCAGTGCGTGGTCTTTCCCGCTACTATCCAGCCAAGTACCGAGTTTACAAGCACTGGCATCGAGTCGCCTAATGGAATTCTGCCTGACACCTTGAAGAGATCGAAAAAGACTTCGACGCCTAGGATGACGTCGACTGGATTGGCCTTACAAAATGATGGATCTGCTAATTGGATTTCAGGTGGGATTCGCCAAGATGTGATGTCAACAGAAGCTGTTGGTAAGTCTACAGTGAGCCTTGGGAGGACTAGAAACTCTAAATTAGCAGTGTAATTGCTGATGCGTGACCGTACTGTTGTTGCAAATTTCTGGCGGGCCTGAGTGAATGATTGCCCGATTCCCGCGATCGGGAGTGATATCTTTTTCCGCTGAACTTTGAGTGTTTGGGCGAGAGCCTCACTAATAAAGCAGCACTCACTACCGGAGTCTAAAAGTGCCCTTGCAGTGTGCTGGTTTCCGTTGTCGTCTACTAAGATAACGACGGCAGTAGCTAAAAGAACGCATTGTCGCCCGTGGCTCGATGTCGAGTAGTTGACACGTTCGACGACAGTGGCTGATATTGACGGTGCTGATTGCTGTTCGGGCAATTGCGAAGATGATTGTTTGGAGGCAGACGAATCTATTGACTTCCCATGATTAACCCCACTAGCACACACAGGCCCGTAGCCAGGATTTTGTTTCGGGAGGGGCTTAAAACTTTTTGTATGAAGGTGTTAACTGGAAACTGAATGTAATTGAAACAGTTACTAGTGAAAACATTTCCAAAACTGAGACGGTTGACAATATGTTATCTGAAACAAGAAAGGCTATAGTATATCGACGAATTATTGGTTTTGAATTAGATTTTTATTATTAATTTACAATTTTCACCTTTGGAACATGCAAACGTCGTCTGGTGGGTGCCCCAATCATGTAACTTAGAGCCATCGATTTAAAGCTGTCCAGCGCAGTTTCATACTTTTATTTATTTATTTATTTCTTCGTCTTTGACTCTTTGTGCCATACAGACTGTTTCTTAAACTAGTCTAACTCTACTTGATAACAAATAATAATAAAACAAATAAAGAAACAACACTACACAACATTAAGCAATATTTCATAGTAAAATTTATAACAAAATTCAGCGTTGCGGCGGCTCCCAAATTTCGAATTTCTCGTAAAATTCTCGGAAACAGATTCCTTTTGGCCACGTCGATGGAGATAATGCAGCGTTTTTCAATCTCAATCCTACCTTGAATGAAATGTATGGCATCGATGACTGATCCTTCCATTCAGGTACTAGCTTTTTCACGATTGCATTATTTGTCCCAAGCGATTCGGCAACCAAGGTTGAAATATCTCTTTCATTCGCTGTATTTTTGACGCGAGTGAAGAATAACCAGCAAAGATTGTTCGATTCCGAAGCATTAGTCATTTCACGAACAACCCTACACCCTTGTTGCAAACGAGTAGACGACATCAGCGGTATTGATTGGGCCAGTGGTGAAATTTCTTCAGCGAATAAAAATCTATCATCGCGCGAACGGGTAATTTCGGCAATCGATTCTTGAATAGCAGTTATTGCATATTTCATATTCGACACTTCTTCAATAAAATCAGCACTGGGTTTTTCTGTTTGAGTGTCTACATTAACAGACACAGTAGCAGCACTAGCAGGGGTAAGTGAAGCGGCATCGGCGATCGTTTCACGTTTATCTCGAAAAGTTTGAATCTTGCGAACATCGACCAGGATCGTTGTACAGGGGCTACACATCCACCAGATATTCCTGTGCTTATTGCAGCTTCTTACCTCTGCTATTGTTAGTGTAGCACATTTGGCATGATATTGATCCGAGCAGAATCCATCGCAGGCAATCATCTCGTCACCGGCCGCAATAGGCAGAGCACATTTACAACAAAACATCTTCAGCTAGCACGACTTGTCCAATACTAGGCGGGTGGCGACTTACGTTCTGTAGCGTCTAATTGTATCACCGTATAGATGTAGTATTGTCAAATGGCAGCAAATATCGATCGTTCGTTTTACAACGCAGAAAATCGAAAATTTTTATCATCAAATACTACCGATGATGCAAATATTTGATCCGGAAAGAGTGCACTTCAACTGGAGTCAAGAAAAGATAACACTAAGTACAATGTAGAGAGCGATCACGCAATGATTTTAAACGATAATCGACAGCAGCTCAGATCACAAACAAGCATACGATATGCGTTACGTCAATTGCCTTCGAACGATCCGCTAAACCTGCCAACATACGAAGGCCGTTGTCGATTATTAGGATTGCACACCTTAGAACATCGTACACATGCGTCGCAGGCAATCTTGGTGTCGTTGTTTCTTCTAACTTAATATGATGTTCCCGATCTCCTATCACAAATTAACCTCTACGCACCAACCGTGTCCTCCGTCCTCGAACACTGCTGCAGCGCAACACTAACTACGCTGCCAACGGACCGATACAAGAAATGACCCGTCGTTTCAACGATTATATCGACATCTTCGGCTTCGTCATTAATTCTACACAGTTTCGTAACCGTTTTGTGCCCTTTTAGGTCATTTCTTTTAAATTTAGTTCATTAAGACTCAGTGTCCGCTGGACTTCAATTATTTAAATACAAATACAAGAGAACGTCGAAATTCGCTACAAATCATCTGATGTGGCAGGCGATTAATAGAAATGTCTTATTTATATTATTTTCAATAATATAATACATTAAAGATTATTTTCGGCAATATTACCAGACAAGTGAGACCAACTAATTATTTATCTATTTATATCATTAGACAGGCTGATTTTTCTAGGCAATTAGATCCTTGAAACAACGGCAAAAAGCACATCAGTAATTTTGCTTGTTAACATGTGAAGTGTGTGCAAAAAAAAACTACTCATTTCTCTACAAAGCAGAAATTAGAACATTCGCTCTATTGACATACAATCTTGCAAAACCATTGGGACTCGACAAGATTACCTTAATTAAGCAAATATTATATTTTTTTGACAATAATGGTTTTATGCCAGACTAAATATTTCTCAAGCTAACTCCAATAAGACGAAGGTACTTTTTCGATATTTTTAACATCTGGGGGTACGATAGGTTACTATATTCGAGAATAAATTAAACAATGTACACGTCTAGAAAATCACCGGTTCAACTTTTATTTGAAGGGAATTAATACTGCAGATTATTTAAAAATTAAATTGACGTCATTCAGGAAAGAAAATGAGATGTTGCAAATAATGTGTCCTCGTCGTCGTCAGAGTGTGTAATTGAAGTTGATAATTCCGGTCCAGCTCACTTGGTTGTTTAGTTGTGAGACAATCAGTAGTGACCTATAGTGCCCCAAACGGCTGACCTATCGTGCCCCCAAGTGTATGTTTCATATTGAGGTCCGTATTTTTTTTTCAAAAACAAAATTATCAAAAAATTAACACAATACTCGTGTTCAGCGTTAATGTTTACATAAGAAAAAAACCCACTTGACATTTGATGCATTGATTAAATGTACTGTACTGAGGACGAAAGACAATGCTTTTTCGCAGAAAAATAACTAATACAGCTGATCCATGGTAACAGCCGATATGACTGTCGGCAACGATGTACTCTACCGTGTATCAAATTCACACAAGATGAGCAACGTCTGCAATAATGTAACTTTATCTTTGCTACATTATTTGCAGAGCCCTATATTATATTATTAGCCCTATACCTATTGTACCCCCATACCTATTTGACCGCATTCTACTCTACCAAAAATATGAAATCGAATTTGTTGGACTTATAAATTCAACCAGTCACAACATTTTAGTCGCCACAGTGTTTTAATATGGAACGGATTCCTCCCATGAAAATAAAATTAAATGTCAATGAAAATGATATTGCGTTAAAATGACATAAAAACAAAAAATTGTCGTCTCGGCTATATCGTTCTCGATAAATTGAAAATTTTTTTGCGTAGCGGGCTTGAATGTAATAGTTAGTATTTATACTAAGAGTACAGAGTGCACAGACCTAATACAGAAATTCAAATTGGGTGCTGTTAAAAAACTTTGCATTTAAATTGAAAATAGGGTTGCCAATATCGAGTCTTACATCTGAGTTTTGTTAAACGTGACAATCAATTGGGATGAAGCGTACACTTTTGGAGAGTTTTAGATCTCAGTCGTCCACAATACTTCTACTACAAATATAAAAATTCGTTTAGTGGACTCGGTTCAATGCTTTAGCCAATCGGAGCAGTGGTTCTTTTATCTATTTCAATCTATTTCCAACAATAAAATAATAAAACGAGTTTTAATGGTTGTCCAGCAGATCTCGCTCAAGCTCTTAGGCATTGCACGTGAATACCTGTTTACGAGGCGGGGAAAGATTTTATCCTCACAAACTGCGTAAAGGGGGTCATTCATATCTATCTCGCTATTGAACCCTTCCGTGTCATCATAGTGGTTGCTGCCTTTATGTTCACGAACAGATGAGTTCTTCCTTGCTTGTTGCCTTTACGAGTGTGAATTTTCTCAATTTACTGGCTGTAGCTTTTGAGATACTTGACACAGCTTTTGCCGTTGTCAATATTACCTGAACAGGTGCCACAAATTTAATATATTTGGTGTTCAGCGGTTTCTGATCAGGGTAAACCATAATGTGCCGTTTTTTACAGAACTAGAACGTAATAGTTTGTCCAAATACATTAGTATTTGTAATTGGTTTGTCCTTGATATATGCAAAGAATACTATGTGTGATTACACTACTGCATTATGTTTTGTACTGCACTGTACTGTACTTGTGCAATCGGTATCTGATCTTGTAACAGAACATTGATTTTCTCACCGTCCATATATTTCAAGCTCTTAATTAAAACATTGTCACATACAACTAAGTGTTTTATATTATTCAAAATGAATGGTTTAGTCTGGGCCAATTTGTTGAACGCGATGAGCGCTGAATGCCTGAGATAGTAGAATTTGATAAAGGCAACTATCGTAAGTCTAACCTCAAATTTCACCTTCAGATAAATTTTCCTCATCACAAATACTCGGTCTTATGCGGATCATCAATAATCACAGTATTTGGCAGGAGTACCACTTCTTGCTTCTGCGACTTTCTAATCTCGACAGATTACTAGGGCAAGAAGTATAGTAGCAGTTTCCCTTGTTCTTAAGACAAGGCACACAATATAAAAGTAGCTATTTTTGTGGTTCGTTTTGCAGTGGCTCGGGCAGAATTATAAACCACACTGAGCTTCGTGACCATTGTTTCTGGTTGTTGGAAACAACAATCTTCTTTAACTGTTTCTCAATGATTTGTTCACACCAAACGAGTTACAAAATTGTTAAGTCGTTGATAATCATGTTTTTGAAACTTATTTTCAGAACATTTCGGGAGGGGCTTTAGCCCCCTAGCCCCCCCCCCCTCTAGCTACGTGCCTGAGCACACAATTGAGTATGATGGTGACCTTGACATTTGCGACACGTACTGGATGACGAACAATTTTTGGCTAAGTGTCCCCTACGCAAACAATTACGACACAGCTGATGACGACGTACTTCCCTCTCCTTGTCTTCTAAGGGCATCTTTGAGAATGTTGAACACTGGTATAACGGGTGATGCTCACTGCACATGACACACTTTCGGGGATTAAACTGACTAGCTCCGTTACTAGCAACTGGACGAAAGTTTGGCCTTTTCACATTATTAGTTACTGCCGGTGCTTCGACGGCTTTGGGGTGAATATTTTGCAGCACAGTCACGCGACGCTGAATGAAAGCTGTGAGGTCGTTGAACGATATTGTGTCCTTAGTTGACGCGTATTCTTCCCAGTCTCTCCGTGTTGTTGAGTCCAGTCGTATACTGAGCATGCGAATAAGAATGATGTCCCAATATTGCGTTTGCTCGCCCAACTGCTGCAACACCTTGACGTTGGCTTCAAACTTCTCCACGAGCGAATGTAAGTCCGACGCAGATTCTCGCTTGATGGTGGCAAAGTCAAACAGGGCATCCACATAGGTCTGCTTCAGCCTCGCTGGGTTCTGCTAGTGGTCCACTAGCATGTTCCAGGCTACCGCATAGTTGTTGGCACTAATGGGTATTGTTTGAACCAATTTTAAAGCATCCCCAGTCAGAGAAGAGCGTAAGTAGTAGAATTTTTGTATGTTCGATAGTTCTGCCGATGCACAGTGGCACGACTTAGAACAAAAGTTGGACTAAAGTCCAAACTTTGCCGTATCGGTTCAAATAGGACGATTTTATGTAATTTTGGTACGCTGAATTCGTTTTTGATATTAAAACATTTCAAAAATAAGCGTTTACTGATCATTAGGGTGTCCCAAAAATATTTTTTTTCGAAATCGTTCTTAAAATTTGTGTATATTAATTTTCGTGTGCTAAATCGTTTTTGATATTAACACATGCAAAAAAAAAAATTAATTATACGTTAGGGTGGCTCAAAAATTATTTTGCTGTGAAGGTTCAAAAATTTGTTTAAAGAAGTTATTGTGCGCTGAATTTCTATTTTAATTATAAAAATAGAAATTAACTTTACTACTTATTAGAGTGGCTCAAAAGTAAATATGTTGTCCTTTATTATGATTTTTTTCAATAGTTATTTTGGAATTTATTTTCCATATTGAAACGAATTAATGGACATCTCATTATGGGGCTTTAGAAATGACTATTTTGTTTTTACGGATCAAATAAGATGTGTTCGACTAATTTTAGAACATTTAATTCATTAGTGGGTTACTTGATATGAAAGCTACATTTTTTATCATTTTCAAAACAAACATTTTGAGCGTCTTAGTGGAATGTTTTATTGCATTCACTAATCAACAATATGGTCAACGTTTTTTTTTCGTAGGTGTGTTTTAAGTTACTTATTTTAAGTTACTTTTTGTTTTAAGTTACTTTTTATTAGATTGCTTATTTCATATCTTAAATGAAAATAAATCCAAAACTCTTTTTTCGTGTATATGGTTCATTTAAAAATGGTGTTATTTTATTTGGATAATATCGCATACCCTTAAGCTATATCAGTGCTATACAAATTCGGATCAAAATACTCTCATCATACGTCTAGAGCTCAACTGTATTCACTCTATTTGACAGTTATTGCACAAGTTAGCAAGAAATAGTTCCAGAAACATTTTATAACCTATTTCAGGTGGTTGAAATTTTTTTACTGATTTTTAAACATTCTTAATGCCTCTATCATTTAAAAAACAAACTTCCCACTCGGCTCCTTACTCTTGATCACTAGTAAAACCCTTGTTCATCATGCTCTCAACACTATTTGACAGTTGTGCATGTATTCGTGTCATTATTCTAGCTATAAAGTGATTATTCAAATTCAATATCAGTAATAACCATGCGTCTCCATTCACAGTTTTTTAAAATTTTGACTGCTTATCGCAAGTTTTCGCAAAACTAGCATATACTCATTTTAAAGAGAAAATTAAAAGCTTTCAAATGAGTATAGTGTGATCGCGGGCATTCACGGGCGTCGTTGTTGTTATCGCATTAGAAGTTCGAATTCAATAAAAATGTATGACAAACAGTTATCTAAACACTAACTAAACCAACTAGTGACTTATTTTTGGCGATTTTATGATGTAATTTTATCACACGGATAATTTTGGTGAAGTAATGCAATGCATAAAATCAACCATTTCTTTGAAAAACGAAAATAACCGGATGTAGTTCCTATGGTCAAATTATGCAAAAAACTCCTGAAATATGCCCTTAAAAAAGCTGCCAAAAATTCATTTTACTTTCAAATCACTTAAAATCTCGCAAAAATGTCTCTGATGGCTCAGGTTATAGAAGAAAAATACTAGCGAGAATATCGCATAACATTCATATATGGACTTAAGTCCGGGCTCGTTCCACTGTGCGATGAGTGGACAAGTGACAAATACAAATCGTGGAAGTTGAGCCAATTGTCTAAGTTTCCATTAAACACTGGGAGCTTTACATCGGGCAAGCGCACGTGCGATGCCGATGGAGGGAAATGACCAGCATAAGGAGAAGTAGAAGCGGCGCATGGTGTAACGGGTGTTTTATTAATGGTGAGCAAAAAGCCCTTTACTTTGTAGTAGGACGATTCAAAGCTGGTGCGATACTTGAACTGCTGTTCAATACCGACTTCATCGAGTGATTCAAGCTCCGTTTGTACCTTGTTGAAGTCTGACCAGAGCGATACAAGATGCTCTAATCGTACCGGAACTTGGCTGGCGTCAGTATCGTCCTCGTAAGAATTCACGAACGCCTTGATGAGATCGAAGGACGTCTGGATACTACGCTGCCGTAGTTTGAGCGATTTGATGCGTCGTTCCGTAGACATTTTGAACGGGAACTGCAAACGGAAGACCGCGTAGCTCAAACGAGACGGGTGAAACTTAATGGAATACTAATTACCTTTTTGAGGCAATGAATGTGCCTTGTACAAATGAATTCCTCTTGGTAGAGTTGAATACAGGATGGCGGCCGATTCCCAGCCTAGTGGATCCACAGGATGGCGGACGTAAGATGGCGATTCGATTCGCCACAATGGGATGGCGGTTGCGGACAAGTGGAGTTTCGACACTTATCCGGCTCAAAGGACCAGATGACGGCGATCAGCGAAAGCAGCGGAGTTGGACTTACAGGTGAGTTAATCCTTTTTCCTTTTCAGGTACGGCAGATGCAGGTAAGTGATGTTGGTATAGGTGTGATGGACTTTCGGCAGGAACGGCGGCTCAAACAGCAGGTAATTTAAACTAAATTTTCTTATTTCAGCTTTTCTTCACTTTACTACATAATGTTCTTCATATAACTTCAAAATAAAATAACTTGTAATATAAACTTTATGAAAATATTCTCTATGACATCGGATGACACTGACGTTTCACTCAACAGTCGGGCAAGAAGGTTGCCCAATGCTGTCATTGCTCCTTTTATAGTGGCTCAGTCGGAAACATGTTGTCCCGGAAACCCTTCTCTCTGGTCTAATTTTGGGCATTGGTAAAGATGTCGATGAAATGTCGATGATTGGCGAATTTTGGTGACGATGACAACTAGAAGGCGCTGGATTCTTCTTCGTATGCGAACACATACTTTAGTTAGTGCGTCGGAATGGTAATCTGAACATAATGTTATTGCGTAGTGCTCGACGTGCGACGTTTATGTTGATTTGTTCCAAAATAGCTGGGGCATCTATACGACCTTGCAGAGTGTCAGCGATGAACAAAGCTCTTGCAGTATTCCTTCGAACATGTAGTCGGGAAGGATCTCTCCACGGCAATCTACGAAGCGCGAAACGTAAAAACCGACGCTGAACGGACTCTATTCTCTCAACGTATTGTAGTTTGAACTCCAAACTTCAGAGCAATATTCTAGTATTGATCGCGATAAAGAACAGTAGAGCGATTTGAGACAATAGATATCCGTAAATTTTTTGGCTATTCTGAAGATGCATCCCAGGGCTCGAGATGCTTTACCAACTGCATAAGAGACGTGTTGCTTAAACGTAAGTTGAGAATCCAGAATCACTCCCAGATCTTTAACGTGGCTGACGCGTTCAATATCTGTTTCTAGTAGACGGTAGTTAAAATGAATCGAATCTCTTTTCCGTGAAAACAATATAACCGAACACTTCTTCGGGTTCACGCACATGCGATTCGTGTTACACCAATCAGCAAAGACATCAAGTTGCTGTTGGAGTAATCTGCAATCTTCATTTGAACGAATTAGTCGAAAGATCTTGAGGTCATCTGCGAAGGACAATCGTGGAGTCTTCAGAACTAGATGTACATCATTGAAGTATAGCAAAAACATCAATGGTCCCAAGTGGCTTCCTTGAGGTATTCCTGACGTAAAAATGAAGGTGGGAACCTGATAGTCTCCTATGACGACCGCTATCTCTCGGTCTGTGAGGTAGGATCGAAACAGCTGCAAAACACTACCATTTATTCCAAATCTCTCCATTTTTGCGAATTGCGATATCGTGATTTATCTTATCGAAAGTACAGATAAGTCGGTGTAAACAACGTCGGTTTGAGCACGATGTTCCATACTCTCTGTTATGTAGGATGTTAAACACAGCAGGTTAGACGCAGTTGACCGTCCGGACGTGAAGTTCAAACAACTTCGAAACAGCACTCAATGAAGTTATTCCACGGTAATTATTGACGTCTCGCTTATTACCCTTTTTGTGGCCTGGGAACATGTTTGCGTATTTCCAGCAAGATGGAAAAACTCCTCTAGCAATACATGCTCGAAAGATATGAAGAAGCGGAGTAATCAAAGCTTCAATATGCTTTTTCAGGATAACAGAGGGGAACCCGTCGGGTCCCGGATTGAAAGATGACTTAAGCCGAGAGGAAGCTCTGGTAATCATCGTTGCGTCGACATCGATAGCACCCAAAGCTTGGCCTACAAGTGGAGCTTTGCTAGCAGCGAGTTCGATTTGCTCAATGGTTAGTGCCTCATCTGTGAATACATTCACGAATTTTTCCGAAAAAAGTGCACATATGTCTCGCGATGTGGTAGCTGTGTTACCATTGGAAGTCATAGACGACGGTAGTCCAGATTCCTTGTGCTACTCGTTCACGTATTTCCAGAAACGTTTGGGATGCGACTTAAGATCGCGCTGAATATTTTGCTGATATCGAAAGAAAGAGTGTTGACTGGCTCGTTTATAAGCGTGGTTGAGACTAACGTAATAGTTTTTGAGTGGTATTGTGCGATATTTAGTAAATCTCCGCAGGGCACCTCTTTTGATGGATTTGAGCCATCGTAGCGTACTCGTTAGCCATGGAGGGCCGGGTTGTCGATGGTTAACTTTCTTCGAAACGTGCCTGTCAATAACGTATCCCAGAACGTTGAAAAAAGTTTGAACTGCGGTTTCGATATCTTCGGGGTCTAGAATATTTTCCCAATCGATGGTGGAAAGAAGGTATGCGATACTTTGATGATTAGCTTTACGAAAATCGTAGAAGACGGAGAGCGGTGAAATATCGAAGTCACATTGCACCACAATGCTATCAATCTGGGCGATCAATGGAGGATGATGCGCTACTAGTTTTACTAGAGGAGAGGGAGCCATCACTATTAATGTGGCGGAGAGCTGATCGCTGACAAAACAAAGGTCGAGGTGGCGGCTATTCTCATTGGCAATAGGATTAATTTGTAGTAATGAGGCTGAGCTATAGCTGTCAAGTAGTTTCACTGCACCTGGGTGGAAAACGGAATGGTCAGAATCCGGATAAAGAAATCCATAGCGGGAAGATTTCCATGAAATGCTAGGAAGGTTAAAATCTCTTAGCACCATGATCTCATCAACTACATTAGCATATTAGCATAGGTACAACTTACGGTCTCCAAGCTCGATAATCGTCCAAACCTGCTCAAGGCAAACCCAATAAATGTTCTCGACTGCTCTTGCCTTCAAGCAGGAATTAACTGCTACTAATACGCCCCCTCCGGTAGATTTTCGGCTATTGTTCGGGTTCCGGTCACAACGAAACACCTCGTAGCCGGTACCGAACACCTGACTGGAAAGTGTGTCATCGTTCAACCACCTTTCGACGAGGACAATGATGTCAAAACTCTTATCAGAGACTGCAAGACGATATTGTTCAACGGTTGAGTTGATTCCACC
Source organism: Topomyia yanbarensis (assembly GCF_030247195.1). NCBI lineage: Eukaryota > Metazoa > Arthropoda > Insecta > Diptera > Culicidae > Topomyia > Topomyia yanbarensis. Next base: position 328,631,999 of record NC_080671.1, read on the forward strand.
AACATTTTGATAGTATAACAGCAGCTTGTCCTGTCGTTGACCAAGGCTGGAAATCGAAGAGCTTTGAGGCAAGGAAGAGCTCGCAGATGCATTGTACTTGCTTGTAGTAGGTTTGCGAAAGACCCCTTGTCCCAACTACCCCACAGGACCGGGACGCCTGCTGGTCGCTGGCAGGAAGGGCTCGACTGTGATGGGGGGACTAAGGGCTTCCTAACGACTGGTGGCAAGTGTGCGTCCCGGTGATCGAAGAAACGATAATTCGTGAAATGCAGCTGGACTATGTTCCTCTTGTAAACAATTGCGGGTCGCTGACATGAAATACGGCATCTGGTTCTGATGCTGGCAATGTACTGATGCTGATACTGATAATGTGCTGGTAATTAACGAAGAACTGGAATCGGGGAACATTTCAGCGCTTAAATTATTCAAAATAAATGGATACTTGACGCAGTACGAAGTTTGGAAGACCCTTTCTCCACTCCCACACACAGGACCGGGACGACTGGTGAACGTTGGCTGCAGTAGCTGGACTGTGGTGGGGGGATCGAGGGCTTCCATAATACAAGCGGGGCAGTGCATCCCGATATTACATTAGCGAAATCTATCCTGCTTTGGTTGGTCGAAATTGAATTCCCGAACGAGTACTCCAGTTGGCCAAGTAGACGCTTTGAGTGCGGTGTCCGTTAGTTCGCTCGGAATCTCAACTCGGAAGGAAATGAAGTTGAGTTTTGTGAGATCGGTATCTTTCTTGACCCACAAAACTGCTTTGGGTGTGTCGCTTATTCCGAGGCATTCCTGGGTCATAGCAACAATTTCCTTCACTGTATGGCTCGGGTCGGGACGGCTCAAATAAACCCAAAACTGCTCCCGCTCATCCGCAACAGTTTTGATTTCTCGCTGAATGGCTCTAGTACCACACACAGCGGCTGCAGTGGCACGAATTTTTGCATTATTCTCGCGACTTCGTTTCGGAGTGGACAGATCCCCCGGAAATCGCTTGACAAACAGTCCCCTTTGAGCCACAGAACCAGAATTGGCCGGAAAGTGAGTTTCAATCCGGCTCGAGAGATTAGAGACGACAGCGTTCAAATTATCTACAGCCTCACATAATTTTTGTGTATCCACAATGGGAGCAACGGAATCGAATTTCTGCACCCACTCGTTGAAACAGCGAGCACAATCGTCACACAGCCAGTACAGGTTGTTGTTGAAACTCGACAATAGGTCTAGTGCGGATCGCTGCATACCGGGAATACAGGTGCGGTGGTAAACCGATCCGCAATGGCCGCGGCATGCAATTTTCTCAATCCCATTAACGGGCGAGTCACATGACTTGCAAATATGACTCGTTGATTTCAACCCGCCCTGTATTAAACTTTTAGATTTCGGCTCGCTATGCGCCAAGTTGAAGTGCCTATGCGCCACTTTCCACTACTCGCGTGCAGATGGCGAAGTGAGCGTGTAAAGTTTTTGGTGGGGAATTACACACAGGTTGAAGTGTCACAATTTTCCCGTAGACTAACGAAGTTTTCACAAGGTGCAATAAGGCACTTTTGCACTACAATTTCACTAGCGAGCAGCATACGATTGGAAAAAGAATGTCCATCGAACGACTGGAATCCTTTTTACCGAAGAACGATAAGTACAACACATAATAAATTGATCTTTCACTAGAGCCAAAAAACGTACACACGATGTAAATAAACAAGGTGACAAAAAAACAACGCAATCCACAAATTCGGACAACAAACTTGAAAGAATTACTTGAGAAAACCCGTACCATAATATAAACCTTGCGTTAAACATTATTTATTCATAACACCACGCATTCGAATACTCTTCCTCTTGCTACGCGATGAAACTACAAAAAGCATACGTTTGCATCACACATACTCATATATACATAATTGCACTTTATCACACATACACAATACATTTTTAATGGAAAAAATTTGACAAAAAGAAAGTTCAAAAGGGGGTCCCTCTTGCCCCTTTGGGGTGTCGGTCTTACCCGCAGCGTTTTTAAAATGTCATTTTTCTCCATTTTTTGGCAACCAATAATTTTTGATGAATTCAATTTTTCGAAACGCTAAAAAAATTATATTTTGTTAAGAACCACCTAAACAAGGACTATGCACAGAATATATAATTTTAGGAGCTTTGTGGAATTTTTGAAAAATTATTGAGCTTAAGGTGTCGGACTTGTCTCGCGTTCCCCTAGTACTTGTACGCTCGTTAGATCGTTGGTCGATATCAAGGATGATATATAAAAGATTTCAAGACGGCTCTCTAACTATTAGTAAATGAATTGATGTTTTCTATTAAGATGGCTCACCATCCTGCTCAGTGCTCACAGTAGACCTCGTCATTATCGTTTTTATGTGCTACCACTATCCCAGAATCTCACTGATTTAAAGCACATGGTAAAGCAATCAACGTTTCCATACCTTTCATAGAATTTACATATTCTTTTATTTTTTTTGCGATACTTTTAGCAAAAACACAAGATTTGTTGTTCTACAAAAAGCTGCAACAGATAAACAATTTAACCCTTCCCCAATTTCTTCGTAAATGTGCTTCAGTTTGTTGCAACAAAACCTACCTTCTAAAAGCGAGAAACGGGAAAAACTTCTGCTGACAATTGTCATCTCATAAAAAGGA